>NW_024738837.1:0-112672 GCF_018991925.1 Homarus americanus | reverse complement strand
GTAGTGGATGAATGGAACAAGTTACCAAATATCATCGTTAACTCGAATACGCTGGATAGCTTCAAACATAGGTTGGATGCTCATATGAGCAGTAGGGGTTGGGGGTAAATGGGACTGCCCAGTACGGGCCAATAGGCCCTTGCAGTTTCCTCCATTCTTATGTTCTTATGTTCTTGTGTGTGTCTTGCAAGTGTAGTTTCTTTAATACGATCATAACGCCGGGTTAACTCAGGTACCTTGTGGCTGTGACCTCTCCTGGGTCATGTCTTACACTCACTGTAGGGTGTGTCAACCTATGTGGGTTACCACGTGGGCATTCATTTACTCTTATATGTGCTTTTCTTCCTGGGCTATAAGCTATGGTCTGATAAACAATCATTACAGCTGTCTGGCTTATTACTATTAGTCTTGGTGGTTGTGGCCTATGTCTGGCGTATTATTATTAGTATTGGTGGTTTTATTAACAAACTTTGATCATATTCTGAGCTTTGTTCGCGCCTTTGTTGTAAGTGAAGAAAAATTCAAAGAGCAGCACGATGTGTGCCGCCAGCCGCCACCCCTCTGAGATTTAATTATGGCGGGTCTTCTGTGGCCACCCTAGTGCACATTGACTTGACACAAACACACACACACACATACACACACACACACACTATATAAACATGGACACCAGTTGTGACCAAGGGAGGCCACAAGTCACTATATGGCCACTCTACCCGCACGTTACCATGGCCACACAGTCATTACCTAGAAATAAACCTGGGTTATTCTATTATATATAAAGACGGATAATAAATTAGACACATCTCTTGTACCTCAGCAGGTGTAGTGTGGGTGTAGTGGGGGTGTAGTGTAGGTTTAGCGTGGGTGTAGTGTGGGTGTAGTATAGATATAGTGTGGGTGTAGTGTGGGTGTAGTATAGGTGTAGTATAGGTGTAGTGTGGGTGTAGTGTGGGTGTAGTATAGGTGTAGTGTGGATGTAGTGTGGGTGTAGTATGGGTGTAGTATAGGTTTAGTGTGGGTGTAGTGTGGATGTAGTGTGGGTGTAGTATGGGTGTAGTATAGGTTTAGTGTGGGTGTAGTGTGGATGTAGTGTGGGTGTAGTATGGGTGTAGTGTGGGTGTAGTATGGGTGTAGTGTATGATGAGTGTGGGTGTAGTGTGGGTGTAGTGCGGATGTAGTATGGTGTAGTGGGTGTAGTGCAGGTGTATGGGTAGTGTAGGTGTAGTGTGGCAGTGTGGGTAGTGACTGGTGTAGTGAAGTAGTGTAGGTGTAGTGTGAGGTGTGTGTGGGCAGTGTGGCAGTGGGTGTGGGTGTAGGTGTAGCATGGGTGTAGTGTGGGTGTGATCTGTGCAGTGTAGGTGTAGTGGGTGTAGTGTGGGTGTGCAGAATTGCAGTGTAGGTAGTGTGTGTGGTGGTGCAGTGGGTGTAGTGGGTGCAGTGTAGGTGTAGCATGGGTGGCAGTGTGGGTGTAGTGATCAAGAAAGGTAGGTGTAGCATGGGTGAAAGAGGCAGTATCGGCAGTGTAGGCAGTGCAGGTGCAGTGCAGGTGCAGTGTGGCAGTGTGGTGCAGAGTGAAAATAGGCGTAGTGTCGCATGGTGGGTGGTGTAGGGTGTAGTATGGTGTAACATAGGTAGTGTGGGTGTAGTGCAGGTGTGTATGGGCGTAGTGTAGGTGTGTGGGTGTGTGTGGGTGTAGTATAGGTGTAGTATAGGTGTGTAGTGTGGGTGGGTGTAGTGTGGGTGTAGTGTAGGTATAGTTTGGGTGTAGTGGGTGTACTGTGGGTTGATGTGGGTATAGCATCGGTGAAATGTGTAGTATGGGTGTAGTGCACGTGTAGTGTGGGTGCAGGTGTGGGTGTCCTGTGGGCTGATGTGGGTATAGTATCGGTGAAATGTGGGTGTAGTATGGTGTAGTGCATGTGTAGTGTGGGTGGTGGAAACTGTGGGTTGATGTGGGTATAGTATCGGTGAAATGTGGGTGTAGTATGGGTGTAGTGTACGTGTAGTGTGGGTGTAGTGTGGGTGTAGTGTGGGTGTAGTGTGGGTGTAATGTGGTGTGTAGTGTGGGTATAATGTGGGTTGATATGGGTGTAATATGAGTTGATAGAGGTAGAGTGTGGGTAAAATGTGGGTGTAGTGTACGCTGAGTGTAGGTGTAGAGTGGGTGTAGTGTATGCTGATTGTGGGTGTAGTGTGGGTGTAGTGTACGCTGAGTGTAGATGTAGTGTGAGTGTAGTGTATGCTGATTGTGGGTGGAGTGTGGGTGTAGTGTACGCTGAGTATGGGTGCAGTGTGGGTGTAGTGTATGCTGATTGTGGGTGTAGTGTGGTGTAGTGTGGGTGTAGTGTAGTGTAGTGTGGGTGTAGTGTATGCTGATTGTGGGTGTAGTGTGGTGTGAGTGTACACTTTGAGTATGGTGTGGTGTGGGCATAGTGTATGCTGAGTGTGGGTGTGAGTGTGGGTGTAGTGTATGCTGGTATGGGTGTGGTGTGGGCATGGTGTGGAGTGTGTGTGGGCGTAGTGTGGGTGTGGTGTGGGGTGTGTTGTACGCTGAGTATGGGTGTGGTGTACGCTGGTGTGGGTGTAGTGTGGGCATAGTGTGGGTGTGGTGTGGGCGTGGTGTGGGTGTGGTGTGGGGTGTGGTGTATGCAGTGTGGGTGTGGTGTGGGCGTGGTGTGGGGTGTGGTGTGGGTGCAGTGTGGCTGTGGTGTGGGGTGTAGTGTGTGCTGGGTTATGGGTGTGGTCTGGGTGTGGTAAACGCTGATGTAGATTGGCAGTGTGGGTGTGGTGTGGGTATGGTGTATGCTGAGTGTGGGTGTGGTGTGTGCTGATTGTGGGTGTAGTGTATGCTGGTGTGGGTGTGGTGTACGCTGAGTGTGCCAGGTGTAGTGTGGTGCTTAGCGTACTATGAGTTTGGGTGTAGTGTGGGTGTAGTGTATGCTGGTGTGTGGTGTGTAGTGTATGCTGAGTGGATGTGGTGTGGGTGTGGTGTGCGCTGAGTGGGTGTGGTGTGGGCGTGGTGTGTGGTGTGGTGTGGTGTGTGGTGTGAGGCATGGTGTGTGCTGAGTGTGTGGGTGTGGTGTGGGTGTGGTGTGTGCTGATTGTGGTGTAGTGTAGCATGCTGGTGTGGATGTGGTGTGGGTGTGGTGGTGTGGTGTGGGTGAAATATGGGTGTAAAAGTCATGGTGTAGTGTGGGTGTAATATGGTGTGTAGTGTACGCTGAGTGTGGGTGTATTGTGGTTATTGGTATAGTGTGGGTGTAGTGTACGCTTTGTGTGGGTGTAGTGTAGGTGTAGAGTGGGTGTAGTGTATGATGAGTTTGGGTGTAGTGTAGGTGTAGTGTATGATGAGTGTGGGTGTAGTGTGGGTGAAATGTGGGTGTAGTGTATGCTGAGTGTGGGTGTAGTGTAGGTGTAGTGTGATTGTGGTTGTGGTGTGGGTGTGTGTGCCTTGGTGTGGGTGTGGGTGGGAGTGTGGGTGAGTGTGTGTGGTGTGGGTGTGGTGTGGGTGTAGTCTACGTGGTGTGGGTGTGTGGTGAAATGTGGGTGTGGTGTGTGATGAGTGTGGGTGTGGTGTGGATGTGTGTGGGTGTGGTGTGGGTTGAGTGTGGGTTGTGGTATGGATTGTAGTGTGTGATGAGTGTGGGTGTAGTGTGGGTTGTGGTGCGGATGTGGTATGGGATGAGTGTGGGTTGTGTATTCAGTGTGGTAGTAAATGGTGGTGAATGAGGTGGTAGGTGGTGGTAGGTTGAGGGTTGGTGGGTGATGGTGATGGGTGGGGTTGGTGGGTGGTGGTGGGTAGGGGTGGTGGGTGGTGGTTGGTGGTGAGGTTGGTGGGTGGTGGTGGTGGGTGGGGGTGGTGGGTGATGGTGGTGGTGGGGTGGTGGGTGATGGTGGTGGGTGGGGTGGTGGGTGATGGTGGTGGGTGAGGTGGTGGGTGATGGTGGTGGGTGAGGGTTGGTGGTGGTGGTGGTAAGTGGGGTGGTGGGCGATGGTGGATGGGTAAGGGTGGTGGGTGATGGTGATGGGTGGGGTGGTGGGTGGTGGTGGTGGGTGGGGTTGGTGGTGGTGGTGGGTGGGGGTTGGTGGGTGGGTGGTGAGTGGGGTTGGTTGGGTTGGTTGATGGGTGGGGTTGGTTGGTGGTTGGGTTGGGTGGGGTTGGTGGGTTGGTTGGTGGGTGGGGTTGGTGGGTTGGGTGGTTGGGTTGGTTGGTTGGGGTGGTTGGTGGGTGGGGTTGGTTGGTGGGGTTGGTGGGTGGTGGTGGTGGGTAGGGGTGTTGGGTGATGGTGGAGGTGGGGTGGTGGGTGGTGGTGGTAGGTGGGGTTGGTGGGTGGTGGGTGGTGGGTGGGGGTTGGTGGGTGGTGGTGGGGTTGGTGGTTGGTTGGATGGGGTTGGTTGGGTTGGGTGGGGTTGGGTTGGTTGGTGGGGTGGGGTTGGGTTGGTGGTGGAGTGGGGTTGGTGGGGTTGGTTGATGGGTGGGGTTGGTGGGTGGTTGGTGGGTGGTTGGGGTGGGGTTGGTGGTTGGTTGTTGGTTGGGGTTGGTGGGTTGGTGGGCAGGGGGTGGTGGGTGATGGTGGTAGGTGGGGTGGTGGGTGGTGAGGTGGTGGAGTAAGGGTGGTGGTGGGTGGTGGTGGTGAGTGAGAGTTGGTGGGTGGTGGTGGGGTTGGGTTGGTTGGGGTTGGTTGGTTGGTGGGTGGGGTTGGTGGGTTGGTGGTTGGTTGGGGTTGGTGGGTTGGTGGATGGGGGTTGGTGGGTTGGTTGTTGGGGTTGGTTGGTTGGTTGGGGTGGTTGGGTTGGTTGGGTGGGGGTTGGGTTGGTTGGCGGGGGTTGGTGGGTTGGTTGGTTGGTGGGTGGGGTTGGTGCGTGTGGTAGTGGGTGGGGTGATGGGTGATGGTGGTGGGTGGGGTGGTGGTGGTGGTGGTCAGTGGGGTGGTGGGTGATGGTGGTGAGTGAGGTTGGTGGGTGTTGGTGGTGGGTGGTTGGGTGGGGTGGTGGGTGGTGGTGGTGGGTGGTTGGTGGGGTTGGTGGTTGGTGGTTGGTGGGTGGGGTTGGTGGGTGGTTGTCTAGGGGTTGGTGGGTGGTGGTGGGTGGGGTTGGTGGTTGATTGGTTGGTGGTGGGGTTGGTGGTTGGTTGGTTGGTGGGTGGGGGCGGTGGATGGTGGTGGTGGGGTTGGTTGGGTGGTGGTGGTGGGTGGGGTTGGGTGGTGGTGGTGGGTGGTGGTGGTGCATTGATGTGGTAGTGGGTGGAGGTGTTGGGTGGTGGTGGTGGTGGGGGTTGGAGTTGGTGGTGGTAGGTGGGGTTGATGGTGGTGGTGGTGGAGGTTGGCGGTTGGGTTGGTGGTGGGTGGTGGTTGGTTGGGTGTGGGTTGGTGGGTGGTTGGTTGGTGGTTGGGTTGGTTGGGTTGGTTGGTTGGTTGGGTTGGTTGGTTGGGTGGGGTTGGTGGTTGGGGTTGGTTGGTTGGGGTTGGTTGGGTTGGTTGGTTGGGGTTGGTGGGTTGATGGTTGGTGGGTGGGGTTGGTTGGGTTGGTTGGTGGGTGGGGTTGGTAGGTGATGGTGGTAGGTTAGGGTGGTAAGTGATTGTGGTTGGTAGATTGGTGGTGATGGTGTTGGGTGGGGTGGTAGGTGATGGTGGTAGGTGAGGGGTGGTAGATGGTTGGTGGTAGGTTAGGTTGTTAAGTGATTGTGGTTGTGAGGGTGGTGGATGGTGGTGGTGGGTGAAGTTGGTAGGCGATGGTGGTAGGTAAGGGTGGTGGGTGATGGGTCGTGGGTAAATGGTGGTAGGTGATGGTTGGTGGTAGGGTGGTAGGTGATAGTGATGGGTGAAATTGGTAGGTGGTTGGTCGTATGTAAGGGGTTGGTAGGTGATGGTGGTAGGTGGTGGTGGTAGATGATGGTGGTAGGTAGGTTGGTGGTGATGGTGGTGGGTAGAGGTTGGTGGGTGATGGTGGTAGGCATGGGGTGATGGGTGGATGGTGGTGTGTGGTAGTTAAGTGGTGGAAGGTGGATGGTTGTAGGGTTGATGGTAGGGGGTTGTAATGGGTGGTGGTAGGGGTGGTAAGGGTGGTGGTAGAGGGTGGTAGGGTGGTGGTAGGGGTGGTGAAGGGTGGTGGTGGGGGTGGTAAGGGTTGGTGGTAGGGGGCTAGTAAGGGGTGGTGGCAGGGGGTGGTAAGGGTTGGTGGCAGGGTGGTGGGGTTGGTGGTAAGGGGTGGTGGGGTAGGGGGTGGTAAGGGGTGGTGGTAGGGGGTGGTAAGGGGTGGTGGTAGGGGGTGGTAACGGGTGGTATTAGGGGGATAGCAGGGGACACATAAGCCGCTGTACAAACAATGATAACAGAAAATTGTACCAACACTCTCAGTATACTGTGTCTCTCAGTATACTGTGTCTCTCAGTATACTGTGTCTCTCAGTATACTGTGTCTCTCAGTATACTGTGTCTCTCAGTATACTGTGTCTCTCAGTATACTGTGTCTCTCAGTATACTGTGTCTCTCAGTATACTGTGTCTCTCAGTATACTGTGTCTCTCAGTATACTGTGTCTCTCAGTATATTGTGTCTCTCAGTATACTGTGTCTCTCAGCATGCTGTGTGTTTTGGTATACTGTGTTAACTAGATACGTTAACTTAAGAGCGTCACAGTTCTTCCCTGTACCGTGTCGCTGTAAAACTATTAACTATCTATCCAAAACATTAACTAACATATCATCACTGGCTGGTCTAGTATAAGTCTACGGTGCTGCCAACCCCCAGTTCACTAGTTGTGTGATGAGGCGTTACCTACCACACACACACACACACACACACACACACACACACACACATACATACATACACACACACACACACACACACACATACATACATACACATACACACACACACACATTCCCAACAGGACAAAAGCGTACAGGAATGTCAATATCCCGGGAACTAACACAGCTGATGGTCTTTGAGGAATGATGCTCCGGCTGTAGTCACTAATTTCTCACATAACTTTTAATTAATGAAATAAAGTGAAGAATGATGCAGAGAGGAGCGATCATTATTAGTTGATTTGTTTATTCTTAATATTATCATTAATAATAATAATAATAATAATAATAATAATAATTATAATAATAATAATAATAATTTTATTATTATTATTATTATTATTATTATTATTATTATTATTATTATTATTATTATTATTATTATTATTATTATTATTATTATTATTATTATTATTATTATTATTATTATTATTATTATTATTATTATTATTAGTATTATTATTATTATTATTATTATTTGGGTATGGTAATGAAAAGCAATATTGGTTAAGTTAGGTAAGGTTAGGTTAGGTAGTTCTACTGTATGTAAGAAAGTAATACAGTAATATTAGAAAGCTTGTGACGGAAGGTTCTGCCTGGACTGAAAACCCTTCATGTAATATACTGCTATACTCTACTATCTCTTTTTTTAATTATCCAAACTTTTAGAATTATTTTAAAATTTGGTGGAAAATACTTTTGGAATTTAATTAAAAAAGTTTCAAAAACTTGAATGTGGAGTTTTATTTATTTTTATATCATTATTTGATGTCCTAATATAATACTTTTTTGAGGAAGACCAGGAAGGAAAACTGGTGGCGAAAGTATGGAGAGTTACAGTTGTTGTGCCCTTTTTATCAACACACACCCATATATACAGTGTGATTTTATCAAGATTTATCTTATCCACGTTTTCATTATTTACATGAATATATATATATATATATATATATATATATATATATATATATATATATATATATATATATATATATATATATATATATATATATATATATATATATATATATATATATGCATATATATATATATAGGTATATATAAAGGAACTCCTTAACAATGGTTTCCGTAAGAGATTTACAGATACTCAGATAGGCAAAACAACTTAATAAGATTTTTGGTCCCACACAGCCTCACTGTTCCTAAATATTCTATCTATTTCACCATCCCGTACACAGGCCCACTCAGTTTCACCCTTAAAAACAAACTTAAGAAGCTTTGCAATGATTTCTATCCGCAAATTTCTCTTAGATTAGTCTTCAAAATACAGAGTTCAATAAAAAAAATTATTTAAAACTAAAGACACCATACCCAACGCTTGCAATCCTCATTTGTTTATCAATTTACGTGTGCTAGCTGTAGGGCAGCATATATAGGTAAAACAAAAATACATTTGATAACTCGAATTCATGAACACTTGGGCCGTTCCGTCCGAACAGGCCAGTTAATTACATAACCACCACATTCAGCTATCCGTAACCACACCCACCAACATGACCACCCGTTTTCGCAGTCTGGTTTCTCAGTTCTTGGCAGAAGCAACTGTGAGACGGACCTCCTCATTAAGGGAAGCCTTTCATCAACATAAAGTAAAGCCATCCACTTGTGACATGGCTTCCTGTGATATGTTGTGTTTTTCACACTAAGGCTCGTTCTCCTCTTTTTTTCTGATTTTAGTTTTGTACGTAGATCTCTCGTTATTTTTATTGGTTTTAAATTATAATGCTCTTTTTTTAAATTTTGTGGAAGGTAAATTTTGAAATAATGTTATGCTTTTATTGTATATCACCTGTATATTTTTAAAACTTTTTAAAACTTTTTGTTTGTTTTCTAGGCTCTGGTGCTGGAAAATGATTTTCCAAAAACATTAGTGATTAAAGAAATCCAACTTAGTCAAGATGTTTGTGTTTTCCCTGGTTCTCCTCTTGGTCATTTCGATTTATATATATATATATATATATATATATATATATATATATATATATATATATATATATATATATATATATATATATATATATATATATATATATATATATATATATATAAATATATACATACTCAGAATCGAGTATGACAATTAAACAGCTATGCTCCAAGGATATAAGTTTTTTAGGATGTCACCTTCTTTGGTGAGGTCTGAGGTGACTCGAGAGACCGATACGGGACTGGCAGGGTCGTCCACAGATGTTGTGTGTGGAGGGCTACATCTTGTCTCAGGAGGGTCGTCCGCATATGTTGTGTGTGGAGGGCTACATTTAGTGCAGGAGGGTCGTCCACAGATGTTGTGTGTCACAACCTTATTCTCGTTGGGGATAGAGGTTAGCACTCAGTCAAGGTCAGCATAAAAGGTCGCTTTGACGTCATCCTCTGCATCCAGTGTTGGGGCGTGAGGAGGCGTGGCGTGAGTCGGTCAGTGGGACTCAGAGCTTCAAGTGGCGATCATTGATCACGATATATATTACGGTTAGTCGGTGCAAGATGGTATAACGAATGACGATCCATTTACGTAACTGTGATGGTGTTCGGAAGTGGCTGGCCCTTCCAGAAGAAGGAGCCGGGACTCACTTTTGGCTGTTATGTTAACGTTTCGTCTGGAGAGCTCTCTCACTCGAGGGCTCTTCTTCTGCCAAGGTGCTCACCTGAACCAGTACCCAGAAAGATCCTGACCTTCCATGCGGTGACCATAAAGGATTGTTTAGTTTGTTTTGATCTTTCGTGATGTTTTAGAACGCATTGGGGATGCTCCCACTGGGTGCGGTTGTCCAGTCAGGAGAGAATTTGTAGGCAGGCTACAGTTAGGGCACCTTTTATAGCCGCTCCACATGTGGGGTGAACAGAGTGGTTCCTGGATAGGACTGCTCAGTCACACAGACAGGACCAGATTGCAATGCTGCCTAGATCCCAGTGCATTAACAACCGTCTAATCTGTCCTGTCAATGTGCAGAGCTGTGACAAGAGGCTTCTGGCTGTCATCTACCTGTCCCCGACGCCACACGTCTGTCACTGTTTGACTTACGGATAATGATGATGGCTACATGTTAGTTGATGCAAGTGGTGAGGCAGGTGTCAGCCTACAACCACACATTTTGGCTCTCCCTTTTCCTGCTCCATTGATGAAGGCAGCTGCAGTAATTGGGGAGAAGGAGACGCGCAATGGACTACCATTAGGTTGGTTTGTTGGATTGTGCCTTAGTAGCCTGTCTACCGTACATCGCCTTCATCTGCCGGTGTAGTCGTTGGATTCCCGTGTAAGGCACTTCTTCCATCACTAAAAGTTTTCCTGGAGTGTTTATTGCTATCCATATAGGTGTTATCCAGGACAGTTGACAGGTGACCAGATGTCCATTATCTGCCTCATAGAGCCCAAGTCTGGGGTTCCTCCCATAACCTTTCAGTAAAGACAACGTTGTGATGACTATAATTATTATAGTTATACTGGTGTAGAAGGTGTAGAAGCTGTCGCCAACACAACGGCCACATCCTAAGTTAACGAGTTGCATGACCCAGTGTCAAGGAATAGTCCGAGAAGACCGGACAACTCTCCAACTGCACTGGCTAACCATTACCCCGGAACACGATCCGCAAATCGATTAACATCCAAGTTCCCAATTACTGCTGAGTAGACAGAGGCAAATGACGTAAAGAAACTTGCTCATAGTTTCACCCAGCCCGGGGATCGAACCCGGGTCCTCTCGCTTGTGTGGCGAGCATGCTGACCATTACCCCCCCGCCCCCCCACACACACACCAACCTACTCTACCACTACACTTCCTCACGTACACGCAGAACCACACATGCACAAGTGGCGGATGAATTAAACACATTCTTACTTGATCTTCCCGGGCGTCTAGAATACTAATATTTCTCTCCTCCTCTCCTCCTCCTCCTCCTCCACTTCTAATATGTGACACGTAATATGACCATGACCTAATATTACAATGGTTATTTTCTTCATCATAGTATAAATTCTCGAAAATTAAAGAAATAGCTATTGAAAATCTCTCTCTCTCTCTCTCCTTGCTTGGCATTTTTTTCTCTCTCTCTCAAACACATGTGTGTATGTGTGTGTGTGAGATGCTCACCCTCCACCACTTCACCCTCCACACCCTCCACCACCTCACCCCTCCACCTCCTCACCTCCACCCTCCACCCTCCACACCTCCACCCCTCCACCCCACCCTCCCCCCTCCCACACCTCCACCACCCCACCTCCACCACACCCTCCACCACCCCACCCTCCACCACTTCACCCTCCACCTCCACCTCCACCACCTCACCCTCCACCACCTCACCCTCCACCCACACCCCACCTCCACCCACTCACCCCTCCACCACTCACCTCCACCACCTCACCCTCCCACCACTTCACCTCCCTCCCCTCACCCTCACCCCCACCCCACCCTCCACCATCTCACCCTCCACCACCTCACCCTCCACCACCTCACCCTCCACCACCCCACCCACCACCCCACCCCTCCACCACCTCACCCTCCCCCACCTCACCCTCCCTCACCCTCACCCTCCACCCCACCCTCCACCACCACCTCCCCCTCACCCCTCCCCCACCTCACCCTCCACCATCTCACACCCACCACCACCCTCCACCCTCCACCACCCACCCTCCACCACTTCACCTCCACCCACTTCACCCTCCACCCTCCACCTCACCACTCACCTCCACCACCTCACCCTCCACCACCTCACCCTCCCCCCACCTCACCCTCCCCCCACCCCCTCACCTCCACCCCTCCACCACCTCACCTCCACCTCCCACCACCTCACCTCCCACCACACCCTCCACCCTCCACCACCTCCAGCCCTCACCTCCCTCACCCCTCCACCACCTCACCCTTCACCCTTCATTGAGTGTCCATCTGTCCACGAAAAGTTTCATCCAACAAATACTTTTTTCATTCAAAAAATGTCAGACAAAAAGATGTTTTTGTGGAGACGAAACCAGAAATCTTTTTTCAGCTCTTACCGGCAGTAGATCCACGCAGCTCTTACAGGCTGCAGTAGATCCTCTCTTACAGCTGCAGTAGATCCACGCAGCTCTTCTTACAGGTGCAGTAGATCACGCAGCTCTTACAGGCTGCAGTAGATCGCAGCCTTGGGCCTACCCCAGCCAGTAGACGCAGCTACTCTGCAGGAGATCCACGCAGCTCTTAAAGGCAGGAGATCCACGCAGCTCTTACAGCTGCCCCACGCAGTCTTACAGGCTGCAGAGACCAGCTCTTCTTGCAGTCTGTCTTGCTCCCGCAGTTTGCAGCTCTTACAGGCTGCAGTTTCATCCACGCAGCTCTTTGCAGTAATAGCTCTTTGCTTTTCATTCTTACAGGCTGTAGAGCAGCTCTTACACGTGATGCAGCTCTTACAGGCTGGAGAGGCTGCAGAAACAGGCTCAGGAGATTACAGGCTGCAGGATCCACGCAGCTCTTACAGGCTGCAGGAGATCCACGCAGCTCTTACAGGCTGCAGTAGATACACAGGTAGCTCTCTTACAGGCTGCAGAGAGGCTCCACAGGAGATGCCTCTTACAGGCTGCAGTAGATCCACGAGCTCTTACAGGCTGCAGTAGATCCACGCAGCTCTACGGGCTGCAGTAGATCCACGCAGTCTGCAAGCCCATCCACGCAGCCTTGCAGTAGCAGCAGGCTGCAGATACGCACTACAGGCTGCAGTAGATCCACGCTCTTACCTGCAGTAGCCCAGCAGGCTGCAGGAGATCCACGCTCTTACAGGCTGCAGTAGATCCACTAGCAGAGGCTGCCCACGCAGCTCTTACAGGCTGCTGCTCTTACAGATAGATCTCTACAGGCTGCGGTGAATCCGCAGCTTACAGGCTGCAGTAGATCCACGCAGCAGCAGTAGATCTTACAGGCTGCAGTGAACACAGCTCTTACAGGCTGCGGTAGATCACGCAGCTCTTTTAGATCTTACTGCAGTAGTTCTTACAGGCTGCAGCTCTTAGGGTTGCTCGCAGCTCCCCGATCCACGCAGCTCTTTGCAGTAGATCCACGCAGGCCTCCACGCAGCTCTTACGGGCTGCAGGAGTCCACGCAGCTCTTAGAGGCTGCAGTAGATCACGCAGCTCTTACGGGCTGCAGTAGATCTGCCAGCTCTTACAGGCTGCAGATCCACGCAGCCTAGCTGCATAGATTACAGTCTGTGGTGCCCAAGCAGGCTGCAGAGATCTCTACAGGCTGCAGTAGATCCACGCAGCTCTTACAGGCTGCAGACTCTTACAGGCTGTAGGAGATCTTACAGGCTGCTCTTACAGTAGATCCACAGCTCTTACAGGCTGCAGTAGATCACGCAGCTTACAGGCTGTAGATCCACGCATTACCGCAGCTCTGCAGAGCTTACAGGCTGCAGTAGATCCACGCAGCTCTACAGGCTGCAGTAGATCCACGCAGCTCTTACAGGCTGCAGGAGATCCACGCAGCTCTTACAGGCTGCAGGAGATCCACGCAGCTCTTACAGGCTGCAGTAGATCCACGCAGCTCTTACAGGCTGCAGTAGATCCACGAAGCTCTTACAGGCTGCAGGAGATCCACGCAGCTCTTACAGGCTGCAGTAGATCCACGCAGCTCTTACAGGCTGCAGTAGATCCACGCAGCTCTTGCAGGCTGCAGTAGATCCACGCAGCTCTTACAAGCTGCAGTAGATCCACGCAGCTCTTACAGGCTGCAGTAGATCCACGCATCTCTTACAGGCTGCAGTAGATCCACGCAGCTCTTACAGGCTGCAGTAGATCCACGCAGCTCTTACAGGCTGCAGTAGATTCACGCAGCTCATACAGGCTGCAGTAGATCCACGCAGCTCTTACAGGCTGCAGTAGATCCACGCAGCTCTTACAGGCTGCAGTAGATCCACGCAGCTCTTACAGGCTGCAGTAGATCCACGCAGCTCTTCCAGGATACAGTAGATCCACGCATCTCTTACAGGCTGCAGTAGATCCACGAAGCTCTTACAGGCTGCAGTAGATCCACGCAGCTCTTACAGGCTGCAGTAGATCCACGCAGCTCTTACAGGCTGCAGATCCACGCAGATCTTACAGGCTGCAGTAGATCCACGCAGCCTACAGGCTGCAGTAGATCCACGCAGTTTTACAGGCTGCAGTAGATCCACGCAGCTCTTACAGGCTGCAGGAGATCCACGCAGCCCTACAGGCTGCAGTAGATCCACGCAGTGCCTTACAGGCTGCAGGAGATCCGCAGCCTTACAGGCTGCAGATCCACGCAGTTTACAGGCTGCAGTAGATCCACGCAGCTCTTACAGGCTGCAGTAGATCCACGCAGCTCTTACAGGCCGCAGTAGATCCACGCAGCTCTTACAGGCTGCAGTAGATCCACGCAGCTCTTACAGGCTGCAGTAGATCCACGCAGCTCTTACAGGCTGCAGTAGATCCACGCAGGTCTTTCAGGCTGCAGTAGATCCACGCAGCTCTTACAGGCTGCGGTAGATCCACGCAGCTTTTGCAGGCTGCAGCCTTCTTAATAGTCCTAATAGATTCCAGTCCTAATAGGTTCCAGTTCTAATAGGTTCCAGTGCTAATAGGTTTCAGTTCTAATAGGTTCCAGTTCTAATAGATTCCAGTCCTAATAGGTTCCAGTTCTAATTGGTTCCAGTCTTAATAGGTTCCAGTTCTAATAGTTTCCAGTCCTAATAGGTTCCAATTCTAATAGGTTCCAGTCCTAATAGGTTCCAATTCTAATAGGTTCCAGTCCTAATAGGTTCCATTTCTAATAGGTTCTAGTCCTTATAGGTTTCAGTTCTAATAGGTTCCAGTCTTAATAGGTTCCAGTCCTAATAGGTTCCAGTTCTAATAGGATCCAGTCTTAATAGGTTCCAATTCTAATAGGTTCCAGTTCTAATAGGTTCCAGTTCTAATAGGTTCCAGTTCTAATAGGTTCCAGTCCTAATATGTTACAAGTCTAATAAGTTCCAGTTCTAATAGGTTCCAGTTCTAATAGGTTCCAGTCCTAATAGGTTCCATTTCTAATAGGTTCTAGTCCTTATAGGTTTCAGTTCTAATAGGTTCCAGTCCTAATATGTTACAAGTCTAATAGGTTCCAGTTGTAATATGTTCCAGTCCTAATAGGTTCCAGTTCTAATAGGATCCAGTCTTAATAGGTTCCAATTCTAATAGGTTCCAGTTCTAATAGGTTCCAGTTCTAATAGGTTCCAGTTCTAATAGGTTCCAGTCCTAATATGTTACAAGTCTAATAAGTTCCAGTCCTAATAGGTTCTTGTTCTAATAGGATCCAGTCTTAATAGGTTCCAATTCTAATAGGTTCTAGTTCTAATACGTTCCAGTTCTAATAGGTTCCAGTTCTAATAGGTTCCAGCCCTAATAGATTCCATTTCTTATGGGTTCTAGTCCTTAAAGGTTCCAGTTCTAATAGGTTCCAGTCCTAATAGGTTCCAATTCTAATAGGTTCCAGTCCTAATAGGTATCAGTAATAGGTTGGTTCCAGTCCTAATTGGTTCCAGTCTTAATAGGTTTCATTCCTATTAGGTTCCAGTCCTAATAGGTTCCAGTCCTAATAGGTTCCAGTCCTAATAGGTTCCAGTCCTAATAGGTTCCAGTTCAAATAGGTTTCAGTCCTAATAGGTTCCAGTTCTAATAGGATCCAATCTTAATAGGTTCCAGTTCTATAGGGTCCAGTTCTAATAGGTTCCAGTCCTAAAAGGTTCCAGTTCTAATAGGATCCAGTCTTAATAGGTTCCAGTTTTAATAGGTTCCAGTTCTAATAGGTTCCAGTTCTAAGAGGATCCAGTCTTAATAGGTTCCAGTCCTATAAGGTTCCCTAATAGGTTCCAGTTCTAATAGGATCCAGTCTTAATAGGTTCCAGTTCTAATAAGATCTAGTCATAATAGGTTCCAGTTCTAATTGGTTCCAGTCCTAATAGGTTCCAGTTCTAATAGGTTCCAGTCTTAAAATAACCTTCTACCATTCAATGATTCACCTGGCTGTGAGATCGTCATCACAGGTGAGGCATAACCCACCACCTGGCAGCCACTTCTGTTATCACCTAAATTAGCTTATGATTCGAGCACTAACTGAACACCTTTTGTAGCGAGATATGAGCAATAAAATAGGTGTGAGGCCTTGGAGGAAAATACACCTCACCCACTTACACCCACATACACCCACATACACCCTCCCACACCAAACCACATCCTCCCTCACCCCGCCCCCACACACACACTTCCACCTACGAACATCAACACATTACATTTTACAACATTCTTCTTCCTCCATCTCTCCTCTACACCTTATCCTTCCTCCACATTCCCCTCTACTCATTCCCTTTCCTCCTCTTCCCTCCCCCCCCATCTTTTCTTCCCCTCTGCCCTCTTTTCTCCCCCTCTCCTCTCCCCTCCTCTCCGACAGTCTTGCACCCACTAACTGGAAAAGTGTCTCAGAATGTCATTAACCCGCGAGTAACCTCTTTGTGATGTTAATGAGCTGGTCTGACTCAGTCAAAGTTGAGAGGTTCTTTACAACATCTGTACGTGTGTCAGTAAAGGGTGCTGGTACAAGTTAAGGTGCTGGTACAAGTTAAAGTGCTGGTACAAGTTAAGGTGCTGGTACAAGTTAAGGTGCTGGTACAAGTTAAGGTGCTGGTACATGTTAAGGTGCTGGTGCAATTAAGGTGCTGGTACAAGTTAAGGTGCTGGTACAAGTTAAGGTGCTGGTACAAGTTAAGGTGCTGGTACAAGTTAAGGTGCTGGTACAAGTTAAAGTGCTGGTACAAGTTAAGGTGCTGGTACAAGTTAAGGTGCTGGTACAAGTTAAGGTTCTGGTACAAGTTAAAGTGCTGGTACAAGTTAAGGTGCTGGTACAAGTTAAAGTGCTGGTACAAGTTAAAGCGCTGGTACAAGTTAAGGTGCTGGTACACGTTAAGGTGCTGGTACAAGTTAAAGGTGCTGAATTTACAAGTTAAGGTTCTGGTACAGTTAAAGTGCTGGTACAAGTTAAGGTGCTGGTACAAGTTAAAGGTTCTGAGTACAAGTTAAGGTTCTACAGGTACAAGTTAAAAGTGCTGGTACAAGTTAAGGTGCTGGTACAAGTTAAAGGTTCTGGTACAAGTTAAGGTTCTGGTACAAGTTAAAGTGCTGGTACAAGTTAAAGTGCTGGTACAAGTTAAAGTGCTGGTACAAGTTAAGGTGCTGGTACAAGTTAAAGTGCTGGTACAAGTTAAAGTGCTGGTACAAGTTAAGGTGCTGGTACACATTAAGGTGCTGGTACAAGTTAAAGTGCTGGTACAAGTTAAAGTGCTGGTACATTAAAGCTGGTACAAGTTAAGTGCTGGTACAAGTTAAAGTGCTGGTACAAGTTAAAGTGCTGGTACAAGTTAAGGTGCTGGTACACATTAAGGTGCTGGCACAAGTTAAAGTGCTGGTACAAGTTAAGGTGCTGGTACATGTTAAGGTGCTGGTACAAGTTAAGGTTCTGGTACAAGTTAAGGTTCTGGTACAAGTTAAGGTTCTGGTACAAGTTAAGGTTCTGGTACAAGTTAAGGTGCTGGTACAAGTTAAGGTTCTGGTACAAGTTAAGGTTCTGGTACAAGTTAAGGTTCTGGTACAAGTTAAGGTGCTGGTACAAGTTAGGAGTGAAATACATAGAAAAGTGTTCAAGGAAAAATACATGAAAGCAATTACACTTATTCTGAAATACATAAATAAGTACAGGAAAATACCTATGGAATGCAAGATGTACATAGTGAAATACGAAACGATGCATAATATATACACATAAATATTTATAAAGTCCTATTAAGTACATAACATAGAAATTATATAAAAGTACCTCACAAACTATCGCCAAAAGTATCCGAACCAACTTTATATATTTTTACCCCAATTCAACAAAGTTACCAGATTACAATCATTTGAAGTTTGTGAAGGAAACTTTGATAATAATGAGCCAATTAGCAGGTCATTTCTGCAGGTGTAATTGTGGTTAATATAATCATAATTAGCGATGATTTTCCAGGAAACAAAATCAGTCCCAAACTTCAAAGTCAAGTTTAGAGTTGAGGGAGAAAATATTGGAAGAAAATACGTTTAGTTGTGTTGGGGTGTTGTTGGTGTTGTTGATAGTGTTGTTGCTGTTGTTGTTGATAGTGGTGTTGTTGTTGTTGATAGTGGTGTTGTTGTTGTTGTGATGGTGGTGTTTGTTGTTGTTGCTGATGTTGTAGTGTTGGTATATTTGTTATTATTGTTATTGTTGTGGTGGTGATGGTGGTATTGGTGTTGTTTTTTGTTATTGTTGTTGTTGTTGTCTTTGTGATAGTTTCTTAATTCTGTCATGTCAGTCAATATCAGGTCATTTAGAAGACCGTGAGACATTGCTCTTGTTACGTCTGACGAGAAAAAACACAATAATATTGCCCCAAATATAAGAAAAAACAGTTACATCACTTAATTCACCACCACTATCAACAACAACAACAATACCATCAACAACAACAACAAGAACACCACTACTATCAACAACAACAACACCACTATCAACAACAACAACACCACTATCAACAACAACAACACCACCACTATCAACAACAACAACACCACTATCAACAACAACAACAACAACACCACTATCAACAACAACAACACCACTATCAACAACAACAACAACAACACCACTATCAACAACAACAACAACAAACTATCAACAACAACAACAACAACAATACCCATCAACAACAACAACAACACTATCAACAACAACAACAACACTATCAACAACAACACCACTATCAACAACAACAACACCACTATCAAACATCAACAACAACAACACCACTATCAACATCAACAACAACAACACCACTATCAACAACAACAACAACAACAACAACACCACTATCAACAACAACAACACCACTATCAACAACAACAACAACAACAACAACACCATCAACAACACCACTATCAACAACAACAACAACAACAACAACCATCAACAACAACGACAACAACAACACCACTATCAACAACAACAACAACAACAACAACAACACCATCAACAACAACACCACTATCAACAACATCAACAACAACAACACCACTATCAACAACAACAACAACAACAACAACACCATCAACAACAACACCACTATCAACAACAACAACACCACTATCAACAACAACAACAACAACACCACTATCAACAACAACAACATCAACAACAACACCACTATCAACAACAACAACACCACTATCAACAACAACAACACCACCATCAACAACAACAACACCACTATCAACAACAACAACACCACTATCAACAACAACAACAACAACACCACTATCAACAACAACAACACCACTATCAACAACAACAACAACACCACTATCAACAACACCAACACCACCATCAACAACAACAACACCACTATCAACAACAACAACACACCACTATCAACAACAACAACACCACTATCAACAACAACAACACCACTATCAACAACAACAACACACTATCAACAACAACAACACCAATATCAACAACAACACCATCAACAACAACAACACCACTATCAACAACAACAACACCACTATCAACAACAACACCACCATCAACAACAACAACACCACTATCAACAACAACAACACCACTTATCAACAACAACAACACCACTATCAACAACAACAACACCACTATCAACAACAACAACACCACTATCAACAACAACAACAACACCACTATCAACAACAACAACACCACTATCAACAACAACAACACCACTATCAACAACAACAACACCACTATCAACAACAACAACACCACTATCAACAACAACACAGTCAAACATACTTTCTTCCAATATTTCTCCCTCAACTCTAAACTTGCTCTATTTTCTTAAGTATACATTGTAAGGCAATATCCAGTTGTCCGGAGTTCCCTCACACCTTCACCTTGCCATGCCTGGCAAAAGGAAAAATTTTGCATAAATAATAAGCTAAAAATTTAGTTGCTTCGTCCATGTCATCAGCGAAATGCTCGGCACCTCCTGGGTGTCTCCTTGTAGAATATTGCTTCTTCTTTTATTTTTGTATTTGTATTTTTGGCTATCACTTACTGTATATTTTGGAGAACTGAGACCACAAGGCATTCATTTTGTTATACGTGGGCACAGAAAAGCCTTAGTCTTACGAGTATTCGCAAAAATGAAACAGTCAAACATTAATCAAGGTAAGGCCGTCACCATCTGTGACTGCCCTCAACTCACCAGATGACGTACATCGCGAGCGTGACGTTATTGAATGGGACAGAGTTAAAATTTATGACGTTACTGTAGTCTGTCAATACTGTTTTTAGCCCATACCTACCCTAACCTACCTTACCCTATTAGGGTGTGTCATAGGAGGGAAGATCAGCTAAAACTAATGGCCCATCACTTTTTTAGTAGATTTTAGTGTATATAAACAGAAAAGCAATTTCAGTTTCAATATTTTGGCCTTTTGCTATGATGAAATTTGGCGTGAAATTTATCGAAAATCTAATAATACAGCTGCATTAGTGCATTACAATTAAATAGTGAACATTGCTTTTCTATTCATTCTTTGCCAACCCAACTAGCAATATTTTTTTCTGTTTAGATTCATGATGCATTTATAAGTTGATAATATTTAGATGGCTGCTTGTGTCAGGACGAGGAACCAAAATCCAGCCATCTCGAGTCACTATCTTGGGTCTGGGAGAGAGCTCCTGAAGTCAGGTGCCTACATTAGAGAGATGCTTTGAGATGCAGTGTTTTAATCAAGGCAAATCAGTGAAAAGAACCAAGAACTTACACAAACAAAGACATTGCCAGTGATATGACCAAAGCTGTCTTGGCACAGTGCACTCTGGCTAACGCTCAGTTCAAGCCTCGATCATAACAAGTCAGAAGAAGATTAGTGAGAGACTGCTAGCCAGTTGGGAAAAGGCAAGGAATATCTCTCTTTGAGAGGAAAACTTGCAGTTAGGACAGCTTTGCCAAACAACTGGACCAGTTATTTGACATAATTACTTTTGAAATTGCCCAATTGTTCTCTGTCTGAGTTTGGATGCGATCGTGACTGTAAATCCCGGGGCCCACTGTCTCCTGTATTTGCAAGCGTAGACTGAAGATTCCTGTGATCGAACTGGCATTTGTCAAAGCACAGAGAAGAAGACTGGCCTTGATATAGGGGCTCTCCTTGTTCTAATAAGATATTCCCGGGTAAGAGACAGGAAGCTGCTACAGAGAGAGACAGAAGAGGAGAAAAATTGTAGGAAAAGAGACTTGCGCGAGAGGCCCAGGGTGAGGAGTAAAAGGCCGATGATTGGAGTCAAGCTGATTCAGGTTTAGCCAGCTTCCCATGGCTGATCCAGTGCTGACCAGGAGGAATGGTGACTTTGTCCCTAACCAGAAAATAAAGTCCCAAACCTTCCAGGCGCAAGATTCAAGAAATAGAAGATATCCAGGCATGGCTCTGGCCAGCATGCGACACCACGCAGGTCTCAGAGAAACTGCAGAGATAGCAACAGCTGCTCTTGGATTGACGGTGGTTTGATAACACCTGATGATGCTTCACCTGGTGATGGAGTCATATGCAATGGGAGGCTCAGGAGAAACTTGTCCAGTAACCTAGAAGAGGAGTTTGATAAGGGATAGAGAAAATGGAATCAATTATTTGTTCTTTGATGGGAGAAGGGATGACACTAAAGTGTTCATGAAAGTTGGAGATTCTGACAGGTTGATTTCCTGCCATGGTGAAGGAGAACTTTTCTCCTGCTGCAGTGAACCAGGAGAGTATTTGTGGCATTTCACTCCAGAAAAGAATATCATCAGAAACCAGCTGAGATAGTGGCAGATAACATTGTGAACTGGCTCAGAGAGAGGAACGTGAGCCAGACCCTGCAGGCCATTGAGGACAGCACCAACACGAACACAGGGGTGGCAAGAGTCATACAGTGGATAGAGCGGAAGATTGGGAGAAGCTGGTCTGGATTGTTTGACCTCCCACACCAACGAGTTGCCCACTCCAGACATCATCTGATCCAGGAGCTGGATGGCAGAACTCTTTTCCAAACAACAGATGGTCTGGTCCTCTTGGCAGATGCTGTGGACTCTGCGCTGGAGTTAGAAATAAATCAAGAGCTTTAGAAAAATCACAGATTGGCCTCACTCGTTGAGCTTGCACATACTGGCATTGACTGACCTGAGTGCAGCCAAGTCACTATGGTTACATGATTTGCAGTGCCATCAGAGCTGGGGTCATGCCTGATGAAGACTTGCTTGCCCACCTGCAGATAGGTCAGTACCACATTCTGGGTAGCTCCCCAACGGCTCTCAGGTTCTGCAGAATTTGGGTCGCTCATCATAAGCCAGAAAGGGAACCAGCTTCTAGCCTGAGACTTATTGTCCAATTCATCGTAGTGTCTGCTTGCCAAATTGGTTCCAGCACCAAGGTCAAGTCCTCGTTCTCCGAAGGTCCAAGGCACTTCAATGCTCTTCCAGCAGGCTCCTGAGGTCAGCAAGGAAGGATTGTTCCAGATTAATGGAGCAACAGACTGTGAGAGATCTTCCTGGTATGCTCATCCCAGGGCAGTTCTGCAGACAATGCTCTGCAATGGGATGAGGAGGAGAAGAGTGGCAGTCAAAAGATCTTGGATATAGAGACCCTTAAGGAGGATCTGGGCATGAAGAATCAGTTGGTGACGAGATTCCTTCAGGGTCAGGAAGACTTCTGAAGTCAATCTAGAGTGCCAAGGTCCTCCACACAGTCTCATAGATCTGGATAACATCCAGGCTGGCAGTGACCCCTCTTGCCTGCAGCCTCACCAATCATTTCAAGTCAGAGCTTTCCTGGACAGCCCCATGCATGTCCTGCCTGGCCCTCGCACCCAGGTAATAGGCGTTGTGTGCAGCAAGTGGCGGGCCAGCAGTCCATTGTACAACCAGGAGAGGAGGGGCTACATCAGGCTCAGATTGGTCAGCAGGGGTGGTAGAAACAGAAGCAAAGACATGTTCTCTATGGTGTTAGCAACACCGGGTCGTAGTAGTAAAACCGGTTTTTGTATTTGATGATTTTGTTTTCCTAAAGGAATAATAAATTTAATAAATGTGTCAAGATCATTCGTTTTACTATTCTGGATCATTTTTCATCCTAATAAATTAACCTGTTTATTTTACTTTACTTTAAATAAGCTATTTAGTGGTGTTGGTAAAGGGAATGAGGAATACTGAATTTTCACAAGATTTCTGCCAAAATTCTACTCAGCAAAAATGAAAACTTTTTCAAATCTAAAGATATCACATGATTCTGCACAGAACTACATCACACACCATGGGCCGATTTTTCAAACTCAAAAAAAAAAATTCGCCTCCGTATGACACACCCTATTACCCTACCCTACCCTACCCTACCCTACCCTACCCTACCCTACCCTACTTTACCCTACCCTACCCTACCCTACTTTACCCTACCCTACCCTACCCTATCCTACCCTAAGATTAATCTATCCCAACCGAACTTACCTAACCGATCCTAACCTAACCTATCCTATCCTATCCTAAAGCACAGCTAACCAAACTCACTGTATATCTAACCTAAAATAACGTATCATAAACCTAAAATAACGTATCATAATCTAATTTAAACTACTATAGCCTTAGTTACCATAGATTATCTAACCTAACCTAACCTAACTTAAGAGAATGGAATGATTATGTTAAATAAGATGGTGAGCTGATCTTCAGATGATCCATGTTAGTAGTGTTGTGACAGGACCTTTCCTCCTCGCCCCGCTCTATAGTGTAGTGAGAGAGAGAGAGAGAGAGAGAGAGAGAGAGAGAGAGAGAGAGAGAGAGACACTCTTTTCGTTCCTTAAACATTATGATAGGCAATAGAGAACTTAAACAAGTAGAAAATTTTGTGTATTTGGTAAGTAACTTTATTATTATTATTATTATTATTATTATTATAATTATTATTATTATTATTATTATTATTATTATTATTTTTATTATTATTATTATTATTATTTTATTATTATTATTATTATTATTATTATTATTATTATTAATATTATTATTATTATTATTATTATTATTATTATTATTATTATTATTATTATTATTATTATTATTATTATTATTATTATTATCATTATTATTATTATTATTATTATTATTATTATTATTATTATTATTATTATTATTATTATTATTATTATTATTATTATTATTATTATTATTATTATTATTATTATTACTATTAGTATTACTGTTACATTTTCGCCCCCCAAACTCTGATGTGGGTCAGTGACCTGTGCCCGGGTGAGCGAATCCCGTAAAAAAAAAAAAAAAATTTAATGGTAGATGTAAGGAAGAAATTAAAACAAGAGTAGGACAAACAAAAACAGCATTTAATATTCCAAAAGACCTAATGAAAAGGGACATTAATTTAAATTTGAGAAAAATGCTGTTGAAATGCTTAATATGGCAAGGATTGATGTATCAGTCAGAAGCGTGGACACTTTCAGTGGACACCAGAAAGGGTTTGAGACATTTGAAATGTGGTGTTATAAGTTACACTGACAGGAAAACAAATGAAGAAATACTAAGTTTGGCAAAAACTTTAAGAGAAATACTTGAAATGTACAGAAAAGAAAACCAAGATATTTCCACCATATAATCAGGGATGAGGGAATAATAACAGAAATATTAATGAGCAAAGGTAAGGGTAGGGGGGTGAGGGGAAGGCAGAGACTGGGATTGAGAACTGTGGTCATCGACACTCAGATATGAGGACGGTACTCTGGTTGGCGTGTTCTCAGAATTACACAGCCTCATCACCCTCCTGCCGCCTGTCACTCTGCTGTAGTGATGCTGTGTTGATGTACTGCTGCTATGGTGATGCTGTATTGAGGTCCTGCTGCTGTGGTGATGCTGTGTTGAGGTTCTGCTGCTGTGGTGATGCTGTGTTGAGGTTCTGCACGTATAATGATGCTGTGTTGATGTCCTGCTGCTGTGGTGATGCTGTGTTGATGCCCTGCTACTGTAGTGATGCTGTGTTGATGTCCTGCTGCTGTGGTGAACATGTGTTGATGCCCTGCACCTGCGGTGATGCTGTGTTGATGCCCTGCTACTGTGGTGATGCTCTGTTAATGTCCTGCTGCTGTGGTGAAAATGTGTTGATGCCCTGCAACTGTGGTGATGCTGTGTTAATGTCCTGCTGCTGTGGTGATGATCTGTTGATGCCCTGCTACTGCAGTAATGATGTGGTGATGCCCTGCAACTGTAGTGATGCTGTGTTGATGCCCTGCTACTGCGGTGATGCTGTTGTGGTGCCCTGCAACTGTAGTGATGCTGTGTTGATGCCCTGCTACTGCGGTGATGCTGTGGTGATGCTGTGTTAATGTCCTGTTGCTGTGGTGATGCTGTGGTGAATGCTGTGTTGATGTCATGCTGCTGTGTTGAGGTCCTGCTGCTGTGTTGATGCTGTGTTGAGGTCCTGCTGCTGTGGTGATGCTGTGTTGAGGTCCTGCTGCTGTGTTGAAGCGGTGAGGATGCTATGTTAATGTCCTGCTGCTGTGGTGATGCTGTGTTAATGTCCTGCTGCTTTGATGATGCTGTGGTGAATGCTGTGCTGATGCTGCTTGCCAGTTGAGGTCCTGTTGTTGTGGTGGTGATGCTGTAGTTGATGTCATGCTGTGTTGATGCGTTCCGCCGTTGCCAGATGCCGTCAACGTCCTGCTGCTCTGGTGATGCTGCTGGTGAATGCTGTTAATGCCTGCGTTGTTTGTTGATGTTGTGTTGAGGTCCTGTTATGACGCCGTGTTAATGTCCCGTTGCTATGCGGTGATGCTGCGTCCCGTTGCTGTGGTGATGCTGCCAAAAACGCTGTGTTGATGTTATGCGTTGCTGTGGTGATGCTGTGTGAATGTCCCGCTGCTGATGCTGTGTTGAGGTCCTGCTGCTGGTGATGTGTTGGTGTCCCTCTCGCGTGAGCTGTGGCACGTCCCGGTGCTGTGGTGATGCTGTGTTGAGGTCCTGCTGCTGTGTTGAAGCTGTGAGGATGCTATGTTAATGTCCCGTTGCTGTGGGTGATGTGAATGTCCTGGTCGTGTTGGTGGTGGTGATGCTGTGGTGAAGTCATGCTGCTGTGGTGATTCTGTGTTGAGGTCCTGCTGCTGTGTTGAAGCCAGGAGAATGCTATGTTAATGTCCTACTGCTGTGATGGTGCTGTGTGAATGTCCTGCTGGTGTGGTGATGCTGTGGTGAATGCTGTGTTGAAGTCATGCTGCTGTGTTGATGCTGTGTTGAGGTCCTGTTGCTGTGTTGAGGTCCTGTTGCTGTGTTGATGCTGTGTTGAGGTCCTGCTGCTATATTGATGCTATGTTGAGGTCCTGCTGCTGTGGTGATGCTGTGGTGAATGCGGTGTTGATGTCATGCTGCTGTGTTGATGCTGTGTTGATGCTGTGTTGAGGTCCTTTCTGCTATGTTGATGCTGTGTTGAGTTGATGCTGTGGTGATGCTGTGTTAATGTCCTGCTGCTATGTTGATGCTGTGTTGAGGTCCTGCTGCTGTGGTGATGCTGTGTTAATGTCCTGCTGCTATGTTGATGCTGTGTTGAGGTCCTGCTGCTGTGGTGATGCTGTGTTAATGTCCTGCTGCTATGTTGATGCTGTGTTGAGGTCCTGCTCTGTAGTGATGCTGTGTTCATGTCCTACTGCTGTGGTGATATCCTGCTGCTGTGGTGATGCTGTGGTTATGTCCTGCTGCTGTGGTGAAGCACCAATCCTTCTAGCACCCAGTTCTAATGGGTGGGGTCTATCGCGACCGGATACTATTGACCTGTAAGTATGGTAATTTACCTTCCCAGACAATTATGTAAACAGATATTTAGTTCAAAGCTGACTAATGAGAAGGCCGGCTGACAATGCTTCATAACTCGGCATCTCCTTGTAAGTGGCCTGGTGCAACATAACCTTACTGGAGATGTTCCTCGAATATCATATCATCGTTTCTTAGTCAACTACATCCCTGTCATCCACGATTCTCTGATGTCTGCAATCCTGTCATCCGTAACCCTGTCATCCACGACCCTGTCATCCACGACTCTCTGATATCTGCAACTCTGTCATCCGTGACCCTGTCATATGTGACCCTTCATCCGCGACTCTCTGATAACTGCGACCCTGTCATCCGCGACCCTGTCATCCGTAACCCTTCATTTGCAACTTTCTGATATCTGCGACTCTGTCATCCGTGACTCTGTCATTTGCAACCCGAATTGTGTGCTGACCTCACTGGAGGAAAGATCATGGCTGATTTAGCTCCCTGGGATTAACTGTCAGTGCTATGGCTAGTGTTAGTTGTGAGCAGCTCTGTGAAGGTGAAGGACGAAAACCTGTAGTTGAAGAAATGATTGCGAGGATGAGAGAAGAAGACAAGAGACAGGAAGAGTCTGTGTCTGACGAAAACATAAGCCAGAGGAGAGAAACGACCAAATTGGTGGTGAAGAAAGACAAGGAAACGACAAAAGCTAGGTGTTCTAACTATTTTAGTTCTCTGATAGACGGGTGGTAACATAGTCAAGGACAAGGCTGACAAGGAAGGTACAAAAACCATAGTTGTTGGTGATTCCCAGGTATGGTACCTGGATAGAGCTTTTTGTGCCAAAATTAGAAATAGGATGAAACTGTGTTTGCCAGGAGATGGGGTGGGGGATATAGTTGACAGGATGGACAATATCATGTCTCGTAGTGGGAAAAAAATCATTATCTGCCTCAATGCAGAAAGCAATGATACTGGCCGGTGTAGGAGTGATGAGTTCCTTGATAAGTTCAAGGCAACTATCGAACCTATTAGAATGAAGGGAGGGATCCCTATTATATGTGGTGTTCTGCCTAGAAAAAGGGTTGGCAATGAATGGTTGTCAAGGGCAGTTGGTGTACATTTGTCTTGGGATGGGGTGATATCCCTGGCTGAGTCTTTATACTGCTAGGGGAACATGTGGGCACGGGACCAAGGAGATTGCAGTGAACACGGGTAAACAAAGTGAAAAGTTACAGAAAAATAGTGCTAGGAATGAAGACAAAGCTAAATTAGGCAGGGAGCTAAAACCTAAATGCGACAAAGAGAGGACTCAGATCACGACAAACTTAAATGTGTACTATGCAAACAGCAGAAGTATGAGAACTAAAATAGATGAAATAAGGGCGTTGGTATGTACCAAATTTTTTTTATATAGTAGCATTCACCGAAACGTGGATAAACTTAGACTTCGAAAGAATTAACTAATGGTAGGGAAAAATTAAATATAGGAGTAATACATAGACCACCTAATCTCGACATAGTTAATGAGCAACTTATTTGGAAGGAAATGCACAGGGCATCCGGACAGCAAAGTCTGTATAATAGGCGACTATAACTTTAGTAAAAGAGACTGAACCGACCATATGGGAAATTCAGAATCAGAGGATTTTCTTCAAACAGTTCAGGGCTGTTTCCTAAATCAAAATATAGCCAAACCCACCCGGGAAAATAATATACTAGATTTTAATGTCGAGGTAGGGAACGAACTAGCTAACAGCAATCACAATGAAGTGAGATTCGAAGTAGACTGTACTGTCAGTATCAAGGAATATTCTATTAATGTCCCAAATTTCAAAACGGCAAACTTTGATAGGTTGAAAAGGCAGCTGAATTACATGACCTCACGTGAGGTGACCCCATAAAATATACCCACAAAGGGTAACCTCACTTTACCTGGTGACCTCTTCAGTAGTAACCTGAAAAGATATGAATGTTGATGACAGTTTAAATAATGAGTTACTTAATGTGCAAAGGCAGAATATATCACCCAGAAAACTCAGACCAAATAACAATGACCCCAAATGGATAAATAATTATTAATTTATAGAATATTATTGGACAAAGGAAGGCTATAGGTAGGAGAATAAACCGTGGAGAAGTTTACCTCCGAGATTATTATAAGGTATTGGCCAGTAGTATTAAGACCAAGATAAGAAAAGCAAAAAGGAATAATGAACTGAAGGTAACAAGGGAAGTGAAGTCAAACCCCAAGGGATTCTTCCAAATGTATCAAACTAAAACACAAAACAAGATTGGACCACTACAGTCAGATACCGGCGAGCTAACTGATAACGACGGAGAAATGAATATTAATCTGAACGGATATTTTTCAACAGTTTACACCACCGAAAATTTAAACATGATCCCCGAGGCACCGGCTATATACAGAGATAGTGAAGAAAATAGATTAATTGAAATAGGAGTGACTAGTAACGATGTTAGTAAGCAAATAGGCAAGCTAAAGCCTAAAAAGCCATCAGGTCCCCATGAGATATTTGCCAGAGTATTAAAGGAATGTAAGGAATAGTTTAGTATGCCCTTAGCAAATTTGTCATTAAAAACGGGTGTAGTACCAGAATCCTGGAGGATAGCAAAAGTGATACCGATTTTTAAGAAGGGAGATAGATCACTATCCTCTATTTATTGTCCAATCAGCTTAACATCAATTGTAGGCAAATTGCTGGAAGCAATAATTTCAAACTCTATTCAAAATCACCTCGAGAAGCACAAGTTGATCAACGATTCCCAACATGGCTTCACAAGTGGGCGTTCATGTCTGACAAATCTATTAGCATTCTTCTCAACTTTTTTTTCGAATCGGTGGATGGCGGACCCGATTATGGTGTGGTATACCTCGACTTTAGCAGCAAGGCCTTCGACAGAATCCCCCAAGATAGACTAATACGAAAAGTGGATCAGGGCGTGGTTACAGGTCTGGAAACAGCGAGTAAGCAATAACGGCACTAAATCCGATTGGGGTAACGTCACTAGTGGAGTACCCGAAGGTTCAATACTTGGACCAATACTGATTATTATATACATAAACGACATAGATATAGGCGTAGACAGCAACATAAGCAAATTTGCTGACGACACTAAAATAAGGCGTGTAATTAAATTTAACGAGGACTCGGCAAAACTACAAATTTTTCGCATGTTCTGAAAAATGGCAGATGAAATTTAATGTGAACAATGTAAAATACTTAATCTAGGAGATGTAAACGATGTTATAGAGAAATCTTGCTGTGAGAAAGGTGTACGACTAATGATAAGCAGGAATCTTAAACAGAGATAACAATGTGTATTTCTCGAAACAAGGCTAACAAAGTATTTGGGTTTATACAAAGGAGTGATAGTTACAAGACTAGCGAGGTTATCCTTAAACTATATTTTGCGCTTGTGAGACCCCACTTGGATTACACAGTTCAGTTATGGTCACCGCATGAGAGAATGGATATAGAATCCCGAGAAAGAATTCAGAGGAGAATGACAAGACTAATCGCGGGCATTAGGAATCTTGAGTACAGAGACAGGTTAAAGCATCTTACTTTGCACTCCCTCGAGAGACGTAGAGTGAGGGGCGATATGATAGAGGTGTATAAATGGAAGTCAGGGTTAAACAAAGGTAATATAAAAAAAGGTACTCAAACTATCCAACCAGGAGCGAACTCGTAGCAAAGATTTTAAATTCGACAAATTTAGATTTAGGCGCGAGATAGGTAAACACTGGTTTGGAAATAGAGTAGTGGATGAAGGGAACAAGTTACCTAACATCATTATTAACTCGAATACGTTGGGTAGCCTCAAATATAGGCTGGACGGATATATAAGCGATAGGGGTTGGGGGTAAACGGGACTGCCTAGTATGGGCCAATAGGCCCACTGCAATATCCTCCTTCCATATGTTCTTATGGTCTTATCTGCGACTCTCTGATATCTGCGGCTCTCTATCATCCATAACTCTGTCACCTGAGACCCTCTATCATCAACAACTCGCTGTCATTCGTGACCCTGTCATACGTGGTTCTGTCATATGCGACCTTGTCACCCGCGACTCTGTCATCTGCGACTCTGATATCTGCGACCATGTCATCTGCGACCATCTGTGACTATGTCATCTGCGACTCTGTCAATAGTGACTCTGTCATCTGCGACTCTGATATCTGCGACCATGTCATCTGCGACCATCTGTGACTATGTCATCTGCGACTCTGTCAATAGTGACTCTGTCATCTGCGACCCTCTGTCATCCGTGACTGCATCACCCGTGACTCTCTGTCATCCACAACTTTGTCATCCGTGACTATGTCATTCACGAAAGTGATAAAGCTTGAAGGATTTAAAAAATTCGTGAAATTTGACGGAGACATTCATCTCTTTTTATGATTGGACGAGGCTATGAGGGGTAAGGTGATGGTCTCAGGTGATTGGACGAGGCTGTAAAGTGATGCTCGCAGGTGATTTGGACGAGGCTGTGAAGAGGGAGGTGAGGGAGGGAGCTCATTGGATGAGACTGTGAGAAGTGACATAGATGATTTAATGATTAAAAGTTAAATACAAAACTAAGTAATTGATTCTTCTTCATACACACACACACATACACACACACACACACACACACACACACACACACACACACACACACACACACACACACACACACACACAAAGGAGACTCACAGATATTTAGACCATAGACAAGGAGTGACGGTGTTGGGGAAGGAGAGAGAGGGGGATGGATGGGACGGATGGAGAGAAGGGAGAGAAGAAAGAAGGGGAAAGGAAGAAAGGGGAGAGGAAGTTAGATGAAAGGGTAATGAAAAAGTGAATAAAGGAGAGGGAGAGAAATAAAGAGAGCAAAATGAAATTAGAAACACGTACAGTACATACCGATAGATGGGGAGACAAAGGAAAACTAAGAGATAAGATATTAACAACGAGAGAGAGAGAGAGAGAGAGAGAGAGAGAGAGAGAGAGAGAGGACAATATAGAACACCTCAATTGTTCTCAGAATTATACAGCCTCGTCACCCTCCTGTCGCGTGTCTCTCTGCTGTGGTGATGCTGTGTTGAGGTCCTACTGCTGTGGTGATGCTGTGTTGAGGTCCTGCTGCTGTGGTGATGCTGTGTTGAGGTCCTGCTGCTGTGGTGATGCTGTGTTGAGATCCAGCTACTGTGGTGATGCTGTGTTGAGGTCCTGCTGCTGTGGTGATGCTGTGTTGAGGTCCTTATGCTGTGATGATGCTGTGTTGATATCCTGCTGCTGTGATCATGCTGTGTTGAGGTCCTGCTACTGTGTTGATGTCCTGCTGCTGTGGTGAAGCTGTGTTGAGGTCCTGTTGCTGTGGTGATGCTGTGTTGAGGTCCTGTTGCTGTGGTGATGCTGTGTTGAGGTCCTACTGCTGCTGTGTTGAGGTCCTGCTGCTGTGTTGATGCTGTGTTGAGGACCTGCTGCTGTGGTGATGCTGTGTTGAGGTCCTGCTCCTGTGGTGATGCTGTGTTGAGGACCTACTACTGTGGTGATGCTGTGATGAGATCCTGCTGCTGTGGTGATGCTGTGTTGAGGACCTGGTGCTGTGGTGATGCTGTGTTGAGGTCCTGATGCTGTGGTGATGCTGTGTTGATATCCTGCTGTTGTGGTGATGCTGTGTTGATGTGCTGCTACTGTGGTGATGCTGTGTTGATATCCTGCTGCTGTGGTGATGCTGTGTTGAGGTTGCAGCTGTGTCCTGCTGCTGTGGTGATGCTGTGTTGATGCCCTGCTACTGTAGTGATGCTGTGTTGATGTCCTGCTGCTGTGGTGAACATGTGTTGATGCCCTGCACCTGCGGTGATGCTGTGTTGATGCCCTGCTACTGTGGTGATGCTCTGTTAATGTCCTGCTGCTGTGGTGAAAATGTGTTGATGCCCTGCAACTGTGGTGATGCTGTGTTAATGTCCTGCTGCTGTGGTGATGATCTGTTGATGCCCTGCTACTGCAGTAATGATGTGGTGATGCCCTGCAACTGTAGTGATGCTGTGTTGATGCCCTGCTACTGCGGTGATGCTGTTGTGGTGCCCTGCAACTGTAGTGATGCTGTGTTGATGCCCTGCTACTGCGGTGATGCTGTGGTGATGCTGTGTTAATGTCCTGTTGCTGTGGTGATGCTGTGGTGAATGCTGTGTTGATGTCATGCTGCTGTGTTGAGGTCCTGCTGCTGTGTTGATGCTGTGTTGAGGTCCTGCTGCTGTGGTGATGCTGTGTTGAGGTCCTGCTGCTGTGTTGATGCTGTGAGGATGACATCCTGCTGCTGTGGTGATGCTGTGTTGAGGACCTGGTGCTGTGGTGATGCTGTGTTGATATCCTTCTGCTGTGGTAATGCTGTGTTGATATCTTGCTGTTGTGGTGATGCTGTGTTGATGTCCTGCTGTTGTGGTGATGCTGTGTTGATGTCCTGCTGTTGTGGTGATGATGTGTTGAGGTCCTGCTGCTGTGGTGATGCTGTGTTGATGTGCTGCTACTGTGGTGATGCTGTGTTGATGCTGTGTTGATGTGCTGCTGATGTGCTGCTACTGTGGTGATGCTGTGTTGATGTCCTGCTGTTGTGGTGATGCTGTGTTGATATCCTGCTGTTGTGGTGATGCTGTGGTGATGGTGTGATGAGATCCTGCTGCTGTGGTGATGATGTGTTGAGGACCTGGTGCTGTGGTGATGCTGTGTTGAGGTCCTGATGCTGTGGTGATGATGTGTTGAGGACCTGGTGCTGTGGTGATGCTGTGTTGATGTCCTGATGTTGTGGTGATGCTGTGTTGATATCCTTCTGCTGTGGTAATGCTGTGTTGATATCTTGCTGTTGTGGTGATGCTGTGTTGATGTCCTGCTGTTGTGGTGATGCTGTGTTGATGTCCTGCTGTTGTGGTGATGCTGTGTTAATGTCCTGCTGTTGTGGTGATGCTGTGTTGATGTCCTGCTGTTGTGGTGATGATATGTTGATGTCCTGCTGTTGTGGTGATGCTGTGTTGATATCCTGCTGTTGTGGTGATGCTGTGTTGATGTGCTGCTACTGTGGTGATGCTGTGTTGATATCCTGTTGCTGTGGTGATGCTGTGTTGAGGTCCTGCTGCTGTGGTGATGCTGTGTTGAGTCCTGCTGTGGTGATGCTGGGTTGCGGACCTGCTGCTGTGTATTGCTGTGATGAGATCCTGCTGCTGTGGTGATGCTGTGTTGAGGACCTGCTGCTGTGGTGATGCTGTGATGAGATCCTGCTGCTGTGGTGATGCTGTGTTGAGGACCTGGTGCTGTGGTGATGCTGTGTTGATATCCTTCTGCTGTGGTAATGCTGTGTTGATATCTTGCTGTTGTGGTGATGCTGTGTTGATGTCCTGCTGTTGTGGTGATGCTGTGTTGATGTCCTGCTGTTGTGGTGATGATGTGTTGAGGTCCTGCTGCTGTGGTGATGCTGTGTTGATGTGCTGCTACTGTGGTGATGCTGTGTTGATGTGCTGCTGCTGTGTGTTGATGTCCTGCTGTTGTGGTGATGCTGTGTTGATATCCTGCTGTTGTGGTGATGCTGTGGTGATGGTGTGATGAGATCCTGCTGCTGTGGTGATGATGTGTTGAGGACCTGGTGCTGTGGTGATGCTGTGTTGAGGTCCTGATGCTGTGGTGATGATGTGTTGAGGTCCTGGTGCTGTGGTGATGCTGTGTTGATGTCCTGATGTTGTGGTGATGCTGTGTTGATATCCTTCTGCTGTGGTAATGCTGTGTTGATATCTTGCTGTTGTGGTGATGCTGTGTTGATCTCCTGCTGTTGTGGTGATGCTGTGTTAATGTCCTGCTGTTGTGGTGATGCTGTGTTGATGAACTGCTGTTGTGATGCTGTGTTGATGAACTGCTGTTGTTGTGATGCTGTGTTGATGTGCTCCTACTGTGGTGATGCTGTGTTGATGTCCTGCTGTTGTTGATGCTGTGTTGATGTGCTGATGCTGTGGTGATGTGTTGATATCCCTGATGCTGTGTTGATGTGCTGTGGTGATGCTGTGTTGATGTCTTGCTGTTGTGGTGATGCTGTGTTGATGTGCTGCTGTTGTGGTGATGCTGTGTTGATGTCTTGTTGTGGTGATGCTGTGTTGATTTCCTGCTGTTGTGGTGATGCTGTGTTGATGTCTTGCTGTTGTGGTGATGCTGTGTTGATGTGCTGCTACTGTGGTGATGCTGTGTTGATATCCTGCTGTTGTGGTGATGCTGTGTTGCTGTCCTGCTGTTGTGGTGATGCTGTGTTGATGTCTTGCTGTTGTGGTGATGCTGTGTTGATGTGCTGCTGTTGTGGTGATGCTGTGTTGATGTCCTGCTGTTGTGGTGATGCTGTGTTGATGTGCTGCTACTGTGGTGATGCTGTGTTGATTTCCTGCTGTTGTGGTGATGCTGTGTTGATGTCTTGCTGTTGTGGTGATGCTGTGTTGATGTGCTGCTACTGTGGTGATGCTGTGTTGATTTCCTGCTGTTGTGGTGATGCTGTGTTGATGTCTTGCTGTTGTGGTGATGCTGTGTTGATGTGCTGCTACTGTGGTGATGCTGTGTTGATATCCTGCTGTTGTGGTGATGCTGTGTTGCTGTCCTGCTGTTGTGGTGATGCTGTGTTGATGTGCTGCTACTGTGGTGATGCTGTGTTGATATCCTACTTTTGTGGTGATGCTGTGTTGATGTCCTGCTGTTGTGGTGATGCTGTGTTGATGTCCTGCTGTTGTGGTGATGATGTGTTGATGTCCTGCTGCTGTGGTGATGCTGTGTTGAGGACCTGCTGCTGTGGTGATGCTGTGTTGAGGACCTGCTGTTGTGGTGATGCTGTGTTGATGTCCTGCTGTTGTGGTGATTGTCATGCCATGACTGTGGACCAGCTGGCTAAGGACTCGTTGGCTGGTTCAAGCAGGAATTACTGACGTCAATGAACGTCACAGCGCGTCATAACGGGACTGGCATATGAGACGGGACTACGAGGTGGTGTGACGGGGGTGAGCTAGCAGCATCGAACCATCACCTCGCCAATCGGACTCCTCGTTGGCCCTGTCATCACTTTCTTCCGTGAGCAGTGTGTGTGCTGTGGGAGTCCTGCCGCGAGCTGTGTATGGTGTGGGAGTCCTGCTGTGAGCTGAGTATGCTGTGGGAGTCCTGCTGTGAGCTGTGTGTGCTGTGGGAGTCCTGCCATGAGCTGTGTGTGCTGTGGGAGTACTGCCGTAAGTCGTGTGCTGTGGGAGTGCGGCCGTGTGCTGTGGGAGTACTGCCGTAAGTCGTGTGCTGTGGGAGTACTGCCGTAAGTCGTGTGCTGTGGGAGTACTGCCGTAAGTCGTGTGCTGTGGGAGTGCGGCCGTGTGTCATACCAGTGTTGTATGTTTTAGTTATTAAATAGTTAAGTCCACCCTTATACATTGTTAATACTAACCCTATTATTCTATTGGAAATAGTATAACAGTAATGTTGAATTGATGCTGTGTTGACGTCCTGATGCTGTGTTGATGCTGTGGTAAGGTCCTACTGCTGTGGTGTTGCCTAGTTGATGGTTTGTTGATGCCCTGCTGCTGTGGTGATTCTGTGTTGAGGTCCTGCTACTGTAGTGAGGCTGTGTTGATACTGTGGTGAGGTCCTGCTGCTGTGGTGATGCTGTGTTGATGCTGTGGTGAGGTCCTGCTGCTGTGGTGATGCCTAGTTGATGGTATGTTGATGCCCTGCTGCTGTGGTGATGCTGTGTTGAGGTCCTGCTACTGTGGTGATGCTGTGTTGATGTCCTGCTACTGTGGTAATGCTGTGTTGATGCTCTGCTGCTGTGGTGATGCTGTGTTGAGGTCCTGCTACTGTGGTGATGCTGTGTTGATGTCCTGCTACTGTGGTAATGCTGTGTTGATGCTCTGCTGCTGTGGTGATGCTGTGTTGCTGCTGTGGTGATGCTGTGTTGAGGTGCCTGTGGTGATGCTGAGGTCCTGCTGTGGTGATGCTGTGTTGATGTCCTGCTACTGTGGTGATGCTGTGTTGATGTCCTGCTACTGTGGTTGCTGTGTTGATGTTCTGTTACTGTGGTGATGCTGTGTTGATGTCCTGCTGTGGTTATGCTGTGTTGATGTCCTGCTACTGTGGTTATGCTGTTGATGTCCTGCTACGCTGTGTTGATGCTGTGTTTACACCACCTAGAATCATATGACTGGTAAAAGAAGGGAAGGAGGAGGGAAAGAGGAAAGAGAAGAGGATAAAGAGGAGGAGGAGAGGGGGAGGTGGAGGAGGAGAAAGGAAAGAGAAGAGGAGAAGAGGAAGAGGAGGAGGATGAGGGAGTAGGGGAGGGAGGAGGAGGAGAGGAGGAGGAGGAGGAGGAGGAGGAGGGAGGGGGAGGAGGAGGAGGAGGAGGAGGAGGAGGAGGAGGAGGAGGAGAGAAAGGGGAAAGAGAGGAGGAGGAAGAGGAAGAGGAGGAGGATGAGGAGGAGGAGGAGGAGGAGGGGAGGAGGAGGAGGAGGAGGAGAGGGGGAGAATTGAATTGAAACAGTTTATTTAGCTAGAAAAACACAGATACAGAGTAGATAACAATAACAATATTAACAGGCTGAGCCAGTTGAGAACCTGAGCTCTCCTGTAGGCACCTGACATATACTGTACATTTATCTCAAGGAAGTATTATGTAACATTTAGTATCATCTGGAATAGCACATATAACATGGTGGTAATAAGAACATCTCAGAATGTTACCACGGATATCACTAAAATATTTATTTATTTTATTTATTTATTATTTATTTTTATTTTTTATATATTTTTTATATTATAAGTATATACATAAATATACAGTAATGGGGAAGTATTAAAGCATGGGTTGTACAGTATTAAGGTTGAACAAGAGGACAGAGCTGTCAAGATTATGTCTACAGTAGTTGGCAAATATATTTATTGCAATGGTAATTTCTTATCTATTTGCATGATAATTTCCTATAAAACGGTTTTGATGGTACAATAAAAGCAGGTATATAAGGTAAGTATTACAAGAAATATTAATACTTAGACAATAGATATTTTTTAAGAGATGATTTAAAGGATGGGACCGGAATCTTTGCTCGGATGGGTGGGGCTAAGTTGTTCCACACCTTCACACCATGATATTTTATGGAGGTCTGGGACTGAGAGGAGCGCATGGGGTGGTCTTAGTAGCTCTGGGTGCCTCAAGTTGTATCTCTGATTATTCCGGAACTGGAAATAATTATTGTCAAGCAAGTGATTGATAGATTTGTAAGCAAAGAGGGCACAGTAGTTGGTGTTAATATCTTCGAATTTTAACATTTGCAATTTAGCAAATTTCTCGTTTGTGTGATCTGTTTTTTTCAAGTAGGTCATTGTCCGTACAACTCTCTTTTGTGCAGTAACCAGGGATTGTGTTTTTGAAGAGCCAGAGGCCCCCCCATAGTGTGTGATAATGAATCAGGTGTTGGCAAACAAGATCATGATAGATTTCTTTCATTGCTGTGAGAGTGAGTGACTGTCGAGTGTGATACATGATACCGCACTGTTCATTGACTTTACTGTGAATGGCTTGTATGTGGTTTCTCCAGTTAAGTTTCTCGTCAACAATAACTCCGAAGAATTGAGTATTTTGTTTGCGTTTGAGGACTGTATTACCAAGGTACAGGGGGTTCAAGTCTGGGGGTAAGTTTTTCCTTCTGTGAAAGATCGTGTAGTGGGTTTTCTCAAGGTTTAAGGTCAGTTTATTACGTATTACCCAGGTCCTGACTTAAGTCAATTCAGTGTTCATATTTCTCATCAAGGAATGGAGGTCTGAGTTGCTGGCATAGAGATTACTATCGTCTGCAAATTAGTTGTATTTCATGAGTGTGCTTGCATGGACTATATCGTTTTTGTACAACAAAATCAGTACGAGACCGACAATGGAACCTTGGGGGACGCCATACAAGATTGGCGAGGAGTCAGATTGGCGATTATTATAGCAGACATACTGCATCCTGTTGGACAGATATGAGGTAAACCAATTGTGGGATAGGCCCCTAACGCCGTAATGTTCAAGCTTTGACTGGAGGATGGTATGGTCGACAGTATCGAAGGCTTTAGAGAGGTCCAAGAATATACCGACTGTGAACTGACTGTCATCAAAGGAATTTAAGATGTCATTAGTAAAGGATAGCAGAGCACTCTCAGTTGACTTTCTAGCTCTAAATCCAAACTGGGAGTCTGTAAAGATGTTATTGACACTGCAGAAGGAATTTAGTCTACTGTACTACATGCTAGCTTCTCCAGTATCTTACTCAAGGCTGGGAGGACTGATATGGGGCGGTAATTCTTGAAGAGACCTTTGTCTCCAGATTTTTTATATGCTGGGTGAACTTTAGCAGTTTTTAGTTTATCCGGAAAGACACCACTAGTGAAGGAGGAGTTACAGAAGTGTAGGAGAACAGGTAGTAATAAGTGTTTAAAGGGGAAATGGGAGGGAGGGAGGAGGAGACGAGTGGAAAGAGGAGGAAGAGGAAAGGGGAGGTGCAAGGAGAAAGAGGGGAAGAGGAAGAAGAAGGAATAGGCGAGAGGAGGGGGAAAGAGGAGAAATAAGGGGAAAGGCAAAGGAAAGGGGAGGGAAGGGGAGGGGGTTAAGAGAAGGCGAGGAAGGATGTGGGGAGAAGTTTAGCGGAGAGCGAAGCGGACAGGAAAGAGAATGGTGGAAGGGAGGGGAGAGGGGAGATAAGGGGGTGACAGGAAGATAGAGTTTAATACTCTCTCTCTCTCTGCATTAATGCATTGCCATATTTTATATCACAAATACTTATTATTGTATGCGTATATAGAAAGAACCTAACCTAACCTACCATACCCAAACCAATCCAAACCTACCCTAACCTAACCTAACCTACTCTACCCTAACCTTACCTACCCTAACCTAACCTACTCTACCCTAACCTTACCTACCCTAACCTAACCTAACCTAACAAGTAAAATTAAATGAAAATAAGGGTTTTGTAAGGGAAAATAACTGTTCTGGGAATTTTCAAGCATAACTTTCAGGTTTTGGGAAGATGAACAATACCTTAGAGTGACCGGGGAAAATGTTAAGGAAAGAGTGGGATATAAAGAAGGTAAAAAGGGATATTTTATGTCACTTAGGGACATTTAGGGGACAACAGGGAACATTTTAGGTTATAATGGGACAGTATATAAGCCATAAAGGAACATTTTAGGTTATAATGGGACAGTATATAAGCCATAAAGGAACATTTTAGGTTATAATGGGACAGTATATAAGCCATAAAGGAACATTTTAGGTTATAATGGGACAGTATATAAGCCATAATGGAACATTTTAGGTTATAATGGGACAGTATATAAGCCATAATGGAACATTTTAGGTTATAATGGGACAGTATATAAGCCATAAACGAACATTTTAGGTTATAATGGGACAGTATATAAGCCATAAAGGAACATTTTAGGTTATAATGGGACAGTATATAAGCCATAAAGGAACATTTTAGGTTATAATGGGACAGTATATAAGCCATAAAGGAACATTTTAGGTAATAATGGGACAGTATATAAGCCATAAAGGAACATTTTAGGTTATAATGGGACAGTATATAAGCCATAAAGGAACATTTTAGGTTATAATGGGACAGTATATAAGCCATAAAGGAACATTTTAGGTTATAATGGGACAGTATATAAACCATAAAGGAACATTTTAGGTTATAATGGGACAGTATATAAGCCATAAAGGAACATTTTAGGTTATAATGGGACAGTATAGAACATTTTAGGTTATAATGGGACAGTATATAAACCATAAAGGAACATTTTAGGTTATAATGGGACAGTATATAAGCCATAAAGGAACATTTTAGGTTATAATGGGACAGTATAAAGGAACATTTTAGGTTATAATGGGACAGTATATAAACCATAAAGGAACATTTTAGGTTATAATGGGACAGTATATAAACCATAAAGGAACATTTTAGGTTATAATGGGACAGTATATAAGCCATAAAGGAACATTTTAGGTTATAATGGGACAGTATATAAGCCATAAACGAACATTTTAGGTTATAATGGGACAGTATATAAGCCATAAAGGAACATTTTAGGTTATAATGGGACAGTATATAAACCATGAAGGAACATTTTAGGTTATAATGGGACAGTATATAAGCCATAAAGGAACATTTTGGGTTATAATGGGACAGTATATAAGCCATAAAGGAACATTTTAGGTTATAATGGAACAGTATATAAGCCATAAAGGAACATTTTAGGTTATAATGGGACAGTATATAAGCCATAATGGAACATTTTAGGTTATAATGGGACAGTATATAAGCCATAAAGGAACATTTTGGGTTATAATGGGACAGTATATAAGCCATAAAGGAACATTTTGGGTTATAATGGGACAGTATATAAGCCATAAAGGAACATTTTGGGTTATAATGGGACAGTATATAAGCCATAAAGGAACATTTTGGGTTATAATGGGACAGTATATAAGCCATAATGGAACATTTTGGGTTATAATGGGACAGTATATAAGCCATAAAGGAACATTTTGGGTTATAATGGGACAGTATATAAGCCATAAAAGGAACATTTTAGGTTATAATGGACAGTATATAAGCCATAATGGAACATTTTAAGGTTATAATGGGACAGTATATAAGCCATAATGGAACATTTTGGGTTATAATGGGACAGTATATAAGCCATAAAGGAACATTTTAGGTTATAATGGGACAGTATATAAGCCATAATGGAACATTTTAGGTTATAATGGGACAGTATATAAGCCATAATGGAACATTTTGGGTTATAATGATTATATAAGCCAGAAAGGAACATTTTATGTTATAATGGAACAGTATATAAGCCATAATGGAACATTTTGGGTTATAATGGGACAGTATATAAGCCATAATGGAACATTTTAGGTTATAATGGGACAGTATATAAGCCATAAAGGAACATTTTAGGTTATAATGGGACAGTATATAAGCCATAATGGAACATTTTGGGTTATAATGGGACAGTATATAAGCCATAAAGGAACATTTTAGGTTATAATGGGACAGTATATAAGCCATAATGGAACATTTTGGGTTATAATGGGACAGTATATAAGCCATAATGGAACATTTTAGGTTATAATGGGACAGTATATAAGCCATAAAGGAACATTTTAGGTTATAATGGGACAGTATATAAGCCATAATGGAAGATTTTGGGTTATAATGGGACAGTATATAAGCCATAATGGAACATTTTAGGTTATAATGGGACAGTATATAAGCCATAAAGGAACATTTTAGGTTATAATGGGACAGTATATAAGCCATAAAGGAACATTTTAGGTTATAATGGGACAGTATATAAGCCATAAAGGAACATTTTGGGTTATAATGGGACAGTATATAAGCCATAATGGAACATTTTGGGTTATAATGGGACAGTATATAAGCCATAAAGGAACATTTTAGGTTATAATGGGACAGTATATAAGCCATAAAGGAACATTTTAGGTTATAATGGGACAGTATATAAGCCATAAAGGAACATTAAAGGTTATAATGGGACAGTATATAAGCCATAATGGAACATTTTGGGTTATAATGGGACAGTATATAAGCCATAAAGGAACATTAAAGGTTATAATGGGACAGTATATAAGCCATAAAGGAACATTTTAGGTTATAATGGGACAGTATATAAGCCATAAAGGAACATTAAAGGTTATAATGGGACAGTATATAAGCCATAATGGAACATTTTGGGTTATAATGGGACAGTATATAAGCCATAATGGAACATTTTGGGTTATAATGGGACAGTATATAAGCCATAATGGAACATTTTGGGTTATAATGGGACAGTATATAAGCCATAAAGGAACATTTTAGGTTATAATGGGACAGTATATAAGCCATAATGGAACATTTTAGGTTATAATGGGACAGTATATAAGCCATAATGGAACATTTTAGGTTATAATGGGACAGTATATAAGCCATAATGGAACATTTTGGGTTATAATGGGACAGTATATAAGCCATAATGGAACATTTTAGGTTATAATGGGACAATATATAAGCCATAAAGGAACATTTAGGTTATAATGGGACAGTATATAAGCCATAAAGGAACATTTTAGGTTATAATGGAACAGTATATAAGCCATAAGGGAACATTAAAGGTTATAATGGGACAGTATATAAGCCATAAAGGAACATTTTAGGTTATAATGGAACAGTATATAAGCCATAAGGGAACATTAAAGGTTATAATGGGACATTTACGGTAGAAATTGAAGCAGCCAGCGAGAGCAATTAGCGTGTATTGATCCATGTACCGCTATGACACAATACTGTACAGCTTACGTTATTACCCGCCGCCCTCGTGTGTGTGTGTGTGTGTGTGTGTGTGTGTGTGTGTGTGTGTGTGTGCACAAGGTACACAGAGTACACGTACACACGGTACAGGTAGCAGACTTGTGGCAAAAATGTGTTAGACTTGTGGCAGACTCATGGGAGACTTGTGGCAGACTTGTGGCAAACTTGTAGCAGACTTGTGGCAGACTCGTGGAAAACTTGTGGCAAAAATGTGGCAGACTTGTGGCAAACTTGTGGCAAAAATGTGGCAGACTTGTGGCAGACTTGTGTTAAACTTGTGGCAAAAATGTGGCAGACTTGTGGCAAACTTGTGGCAAAAATGTGGCAGACTTATGGCAGACTTATGGCAGACTTATGGGTGACTTGTGACAGATATGCGTCAGACTAGTGGAAAACTTGTGGCAGACTTATGGCAAACTTGTAGCAGACTTGTGGCAAAAATCTGACAGACTTGTGGCAAACTTGTGGCAGACATGCGGCAGACGTGAAGCAAACTTGTAGCAGACTTGTGGCAAACTTGTGGCAGATTTGTAGCAGACATGTAACAAACTTGTACTAGACTTGTGGCAGACTTGTAGCAAACTTGTCGCAAATTGTGGCAGACTTGTGGCAGACTTGTAGCAGACTTGTGTCAGACTTGTGGCAGACTTGTAGCAAACTTGTAGTAGACTTGTGGCAGACTTGTAGTAGACTTGTGGCAGACTTGTAGCACACTTGTGGCAGACTTGTAGCAGACTTGAAGGCAGACTTGTAGCAGACTTGTGGCAGAATTATGGAAGACTTGTAACAGACTTGTGAAAGACTTGTAGTAGGTCGGTAGTAGGTAGTAGACAGCTGGTAGGTAGTAGGTAGCTACCAAACAGGGAGGTACAGTCACTTTCCAAAGTTTCGACACCCCTCCTGGCTGGGTGTTCGCCGTGGCCAGGGTTGAGGTAAGGCTGGGTGATCGGACACAGACTTTCCACCTCCACAACACTCCGAGACTCACAGCACACGAGCATGGAAGAAAATTTTTAAGAATTTTGACATGAGATGCACCTGCATAACAAAATTTCATTCATAACATTGTTGGCTCACATAGCAATAGCAAGTTAGGAGTGAAGCATGAGAAACTTGGGTTGTTCTCTACCCAGTTATGAAATATGAATATTGACAAACATCACATGCTGATGGACTAAAATTACCGTGACACTACTACAGACAAAGGTAAAGTCCCATCACAAAGAAACACATTAACAGTCAATAATCATATTAGTGACCCACTATCAGAGCTCTGTCGGCTATCACCTCCGGGCGATTGGATCGAGTGTTCGGTGGACGTAGCCCATGTCCACCAGCCAGAATATCCATATCTGTTGGAAATTAGCTCCAAGTTACCAGACACCATGAGTAAGACGTCGCCTCATTCAGGTGAAAAAGAAAATAATAATCATATGCGTAACTAGTTGTAATATTGGTGACCTCTGTGCCATAACTCTCATAATCCGAGACATTATGAAGTGAAATTTATAAACTAAAAGCAGCAGTTGACAGGAAACAAGGCAAGTGACCAAGAAGTCGTCAATAATGATGACACTCAGCCAGGCATCTACGCTGAGGGTCGAGGTCTTCGGCAAAGCTGCTCCGGACCAGACAAGAATTGTTTGGGTGATACCATGATTAATGTGAATTGCAACATTCCAAGCCAAAATACTCCAATGTAGTTACTGACACACCATTAAATATTGTAAACATGACTCTATGAATTCCTATTATGTGTGAAACCAAAATATTCCCAGGGTTATGGTAATATCTATACATGTATAGGCCTCACCTTGTCGACTGACCGCTTACTCCCTCTTGAAATTCGGCCGCCTGCCATCCTTTATATTATATGCTGCCCTGATGATTCATGTGTTATACGAGGACTCACATCTAGTGGTTCCAAGCCACTGTTTTGGGACCGGGCAAAGTTTTTCATGCTCCAATCTTAACATGTTATTGTTATGTGTGGCAACAATGTTATGAATGCATTTGTTATGCAAGTTCATGCCATGTCAAAGTTCGAAATAAGTTCCTTCCTGTGCTCGTGTGCTATGAGTCTCGGAGTGTTGTGGTGGTGGAATGTGAACCTCACCATCGTAGTGCCTCGTTACCACATTGCTGAACTAGTCTGCGTCCGATCACCCAGCCTTACTGTACCTCAACCCTGGCCTCGGAGAACATCCAACCAGGTGTCGAAACTTTGGATTGTGACTGTACTACAGCCTGGGAAGATATTGGAAGCATAATGTGTTGTCTACTGGTGGACCCTGCTGCCATATGTGACCAAGACCCAGGTTGATGATCTGATTTTCTGCCTCATTTACACACAATTGCAGGGTCTCAATTGTTTCTCTTACTTTGACTGTGTTCAACATGCATATATCGTTTCTCACTATTGATCTTTTTTTTCATTTTGCATTATGAACGGGCAATGGAGGTGTTGGTGGAAGTGGGGTCAAAGACACCTAGGCGCAGTAATTGGCACGATGGACTTCAAGACCTAGTACGTAACGGGAAAGGTGAATGAGTGGGTTAGGGAAATCTAAGCTTTGTCTGAGATTGCTTACACAGAGCCACATGCGGCTTTTGCGGCATTCACCCATGGAGTCAAGTATATCTGGAACTACCTGATGCGCACTATCCCTGTTATTGGACCTCTCCTCCACCCTCTGAAAGAAGCTATCAGCGTCAATTTCATTCCCAAATTAGTGAAACACCCTCACTTAACCCCAGCAGAAAGATCACTCCTTGCACTACCACCGAGACTGGGAGGAATGGGACTGACCAATCCAGAGGAGAGTGCTGCCACCGAACAACAAAACTCAGTTAAGCTCACGGCAACCCTCAAGGACCACATAATAGCTCAGAATGCAAGAGGGGAGGTGGATATCAGTGAAGTAAACAAGATTCGAAGGTCCATTACGACAGAACGATAGCACGGCCAAAGTGATAAGTTGCAGCAACTGTTGCTGCAAGTACCAGAGAATTAAAAAAAAAATAGCTATAGCGCAGGAGGTGGGCGCCTCGAACTGGTTAACTATGTTACCGATAAGGGCAAATGGTTTCAGTCTCAATAAATAAGAATTTACAGATGCCATTGCTCTAAGGTAGGTTAGGCCAGTAGAAGGTTTGCCCTCCCAATGTGCGTGTGGCTCTTCCTATGACTTCGATCACGCCATGGTGTGCAAGAAATGAGGCTTCATATGCATGAGGCACATATGTTGAAGGAAATCTGCCGCGATGTCATGGTAGAGCCGACTCTCCTTCCATTGGATGGTGAGATCTTCCAACATAGGACTTCAAACACATCCAACGAAGCCCGTGTTGACGTCAGTGCTCGAGGATTCTGGACTAGGGACAGCGAGCCTTCTTCGACATCAGAATTTTTTATCCCATGGCCGCATGTCACCATAACTTAGCTCTCGACGCTACACACAGGAGAAACGAGAACGACAAAATAAGGGGATACGGGGAGAGAATTCAGAACGTTGATCAAGGCAGCTTCACTCCTCTAGTGCTCATAACCTCTGGTGGGATGGGACCAAGTGCAAGATGCTTCTACGCCAGACTCGCGGAGGTGATATCTGAACAGAAGCAGTAGCCCAGAAGTTATGTTACAGCCTGGATAAGATGTCGACTGTCCTTCTCTCTCCTTCAGTCAGCTTTACTCTGCCTCAGGGGAACGAGAGCATCGGCCCCAAAGCCGACAACAGTTGCAGATATTGACTATGAGGCAACAGTCACTGAATGCCACATAGATCTGCGGCTCAACTAACTCAACACAGCTAGGATAGCTACTTATGTATTAGGATATTTAATATTAAGGTAATAAAATGGTGGCGAAGGAATGGCTATGTGGGGAGGCTGGAGGCCATTATAAAAAAAAAAAATATTAGTAGTATTAGTAGTATTAGTAGTGGTAGTATTGTCATTATTATTATTGTTATTAATATTTAGCCCTGGTGGGCTAATCCTGTAAAAAAAATGACTTGTGGCAGACTTGTAACAGACTTGTGGCAGACTTGTAGTAGACTAGTGGCAGACTTATGGCAGACTTGTAGCAGACTTGTGGCAAACTTGTGGCAAACTTGTGGCAGACTTGTGGCAAACTTGTGGCAGACATTTAGTAGACTTGTGGCAGACTTGTAGCAGATTTGTAGCAAACTTGTAGCAGACTTGTGGCAAACTTGTGGCAGACATTTAGTAGACTTGTGGCAGACTTGTAGCAGATTTGTAGCAAACTTGTAGCAGACTTGTGTCAGACTTTTCGGAAACTTGAGGCAAACTTGTAGCACACTTATAGTAGACTAGTAGCAGACTTATGGCAGACTTGTAGCAGACTTGTAGCAAACTTGTGGCAGACTTGTAGCAAACTTGTCGCAGACTTGCGGCAGACTTGTAGCAGTCTTGTAGCAGACATGTATCAGACGTGTAGCAGACTTGTGGCAGACTTGTAGCAAACTTGTGGCAGACTTGTAGCAAACTTGTCGCAGACTTGCGGCAGACTTGTAGCAGTCTTGTAGCAGACGTGTATCAGACGTGTAGCAGACTTGTGGCAGACTTGTAACAGACTTATGGCAAACTTGTGACAGACTTGTAGCAAACTTGTGGCAGACTTGCGGCAGACTTGTAGCAGTCTTGTAGCAGACATGTATCAGACGTGTAGCAGACTTGTGGCAGACATGTGAAAGCCGTGGGCAGGTATTTGGCAGACATATGAAAGACTTGTGGTAGACGTGTGGCAGACGTGTGGCAGACATATTATTGATATTGATACTGAAACAGTTTATTTAGCCAGAACACAGATACAGAGTCGATTAAAATTCATAATATTAACATTGCTGAGCCAGTTGAGAGCCTGGGCGCTCTTGTAGGCAGGTATGTGGCAGGTATGTAGCAGGTATGTGACAGGTATGTGGCAGACGTGTGGCAGAAAAATGGCAGACATGTAGCAGACATGTGGCAGACATATAGCAGACATATAGCAAAAATGTGGGAGAAATGTGGCAGACATGTGGCAGGCGTGTGGCAGACATGTGGCAGACATATGGCAGACATGTGGCAGACATGTGGCAGACATAGAAGACATCAGAAATGTGGCAAAAATGCAGCAGACACGTAACAGACCTGTGGCAGATATGTGGCATTCGTGTGGCATGTGGCTGACATGTGGCAGACGTGTGGCTCACATATGGTAGACATGTGGCAGAAATATGGCAGACATGTGGCAGACATGCAGCATACATATGGCAGACATGTGGGAGAAATATGGCAGACATGGAGCAGACATGTGGCAGAGAAGTGGCAGAGAAGTGGCAGACATGTGGCAGACATGTGGCAGACGTGTGAAAGAGGTGTGGCACACGTATGGCAGACATGTGGCAAACATGTAACAGACATATGGCAGACATGTAGCAAACATGAAAGTCTTGTGGCAGATATGTGGCAGACATGTGGCCAACGTGTGGTAGACATGTAGCAAACATGTGAAAGACGTGTGGCAGATATGTGTCAAACATGTGGCACACCTGTGGCGTGTGGCAGACCTGAGGCAGACGTGTGGCAGACATGTGAAAGACGTGTGGCAGTCATGTGGTAGACATGTGAAAGACATGTGGCAGACATGTAGCAAATATGTGAAAGACGTATGGTAGAGATGTGGCAGACATGTGAAAGACATGTGGCAGACACGTGAAAGACGTGTGGCAGACATGTGAAAGACGTGTGGCAGACATTTAAAAGACGTGTGGCAGACATGTGAAAGACATTTGGCCTACATGTAGTAGACACGTGAGAGACGTGTGGTAGACATGTGGCAGACATATGGCAGACACGTGAAAGACGTGTGGCAGACATATGAAAGGTGTGTGGCAAACATGTGGTAGGTAGTAAGTAGTAGGCAGCCACCAAACAGGGAGGTACTACCGCCTGGGAAGATATTGGAAGCATAATGTGTTGTCTAATGGTAAATCCTGCTGCCATATGTGACCAAGTCCCAGGTTCATAATCTGACTTTGTGCCGCACTTACACACAATTTCAGGGTCTCAGTTGTTTCTCTTACTTTCACAACACAACATACATATATCATTTCTCACTATTGATATTTTTTTTTAATTTTGGTATTCATTTATTGTTATTATCATTATTATTATTATTATTTTATTTTTATCAAAATGTTTATTTATTATTATTATTGTTACTATTATTATTATTATTATTATTATTATTATTATTATTATTATGTTATTATTATTACATTTTCGCCCCCCAGGCCCCGATGTGGGTCAGTAACCTGTGCCCGGGTGGGCTAAAAAAAAAAAAAAATGTGACAGACAGTTCTGTCAATCGATACAACAATTAAAAGTGTAAAGAAAAAAATGAATATATTAAATAACCTAATGTGTGTGTATGTGTGTGTGTGTGTGAGCGGCGCCGCGGACAAGGCTAGGGTGACGTCACGCCACGTCACTGGCCACACAGCCAATCACACGAGCAGAGAGTCTAGGGAACCATGAATGAACATTCCTCAGTTTCTGGGCCGTTCAATATTCAACTCTCGTTTTTACTTGTCAGTTTTAGATTCCTGTGTGTGTGTGGGAGGTGGGTTGTGGGGAGCAAGAATCTGGCCAGTCTTGTCCAATTATCTTTGTGTGTGTGTGTGTGTGTGTGTGTGTGCGTGTGTAATAATAATAATAAGAATAATAATAAAAGGTTTATTAATAGAGTTGCAGCCGGTGGCTGAAAATATACAAACTTACAATTGATTTAAACATAATGATATGCGTTCAATACATTTAAAGGGCTGTACAGTACATAAATCAGGAGTTGAAATGAGATACAACACACACAAGAATAAAACGTCCTTAGCACTGTTAGCAGCTTCAGCTGCTCCAGTGCAGCAGCAGCAGCAGCGAGGACCGTGAATGAAACGCTCCCAGACCTGACAGAGGCAGCGTAAGGCCCGGGGTTGACATGTTACGTTCAGTCTGTCCAGGTGTATGTTTGCATCGTGGCTTAATAGAAGCTTCTCAACCGCCACTAATGTCTTCATTTTAAACCTACTTGTGTAACGTTGTCATAGTTGTGTTGTTAGAGAGGAAGGTGGAGGGCTGAGGGAGGTGGAGGGCTGGCGTGGGTGGACGGCGTGGCTGGGGTTGGCTGGCGGCCAATCACATCACACTGTGGTGAGGGCGGGGGTGTTGGCAGCCCGGTTGTCTGCTCGAGAGGTTTACTTCACTCCCTTGCTCTTCCTTCCATTGTCTTCCTCCAACACGCCTTATATACGAGCTCCCTTCACACACACACACACACACCTTCACGCTATAATGGAACGGGAGAAGACGATGATTGTGTGCACGTCATCCTCCCTCCCTCTGTCTCTCCTACCTCCGCCACCTTCCCTTCACGGCACCCGTCTCCTCTCCCATACTCTCTCACCCCTCCTCAGTCCTCCCCACATATCGAGGGCCAACGATCACCATTAGTGTCAACACCCTCACCACCACCACGAGCGTCAACACCCTCGCCACCTCCATCAGTGTCAACACCCTCACCACCACCACAAGTGTCAACATCCTCACCATCACCTGTAGTGTCAACACCCTCACCACCACCATTAGAGTCACCCTCACCACCACTTCCCTCAACACCCTCACCACCACCACTAGCGTCAACACTTTCACCACCATTAGTGTCAACACCCTCACACCACCACAACTGTCAACACCCTCACCACCACCTTGTGTCAACACCTCACCACCTCCAGTGTAACACCCTCACCACAACCACAACTGTCAACCCTCACCACCACCATCAGTGTCACCACTCCTACCACCACAAATGTCAACACCTTCACCACCGCCAATAGTGTCAACACCCTCACCACCACCACAACTATCAACACCCTCACCACCACCACAACTGTCAACACTCTCACCACCACCACTTGTGTCAACACCCTCACCACCACCACAACTATCAACACTCTCACCACCACCACTAGTGTCAACAACCTCCCCACCACCACAACTGTCAACCCTCACCACCACCATCAGTGTCAACACCCTCACCACCCACAAGTGTCAACACTCACCACCACCAATAGTGTCAACACCCTCACCAACACCACAACATCACCCTCACCACCACCACAAGTGTCAACACCCTCAACACCCTCACCACCACCACACTGTCAACACCCTCACCACCACCACAACTGTCAACACCCTCCACCACAAGTGCCAACACCTCACCATCACCACAACTGTCAACCTCACCACCAGTAGTGTCAACTCCTCACCACACACAACTGTCAACACTTTCACCACCAGTAGTGTCAAAACCCTCACCACCACCACAACTGTCAACACTCTCACCACCAGTAGTGTCAACACCCTCACCACCACCACAAGTGTCAACACATTCACCACCGCCAATAGTGTCAACACCCTCACTACCACCTCTAGTGTCAACACCCTCAACCACCACAACTGTCAACACTCTCACCACTAAGTGTCAACACCCTCACCACCACCACAACTGTCAACACCCTCGCCACCACCATCAGTGTCAACACCCTCACCACCACAAGTGTCTTCACTACCGCCAATCGTGTCCTTCACCACCACCAGGCTCAACACTCTCACCACCTTCATGTCAACACCCTCAACACCACACAACTGTCAACACTCTCACCACCACTAGTGTCAACACCCTCACCACCACCACAACTGTCAACAACCTCACACCACCTAACTGTCAACCTCACCACACTACTAGGTGAAACACCTCCCCACCCCCACAGGCGTCAACACCCTCACCCACCACTAGTGTCAACATCCTCCATCACCTGTAGTGTCCACTCCCTCCACCATCACAAATGTCAACACCCTCACCACCACAGATTGTGTCCACCCTCCCACTACGACTTGTGTCCACACCCTCACCCCCACAACCTGTCAACACCCTCACCACGACCTCTTGTCTCAACCCTCGCCACCACCACAACTGTCAACACTCTCACCACCACTGGTGTCAACACCCTAACCACCACCATAACTGTCACGCTCTCCACCACAACTGTCAACACCCTCACTACCGCCACAACTGTCAACACCCTCACCACACCACTAGTGTCAACACCCTCACCACCACCACAACTGTCAACACTCACCACCACAACTGTCAACACTCTCACCACCACCACTTGTGCCAACACCCTCACCACCACCACACTGTCAGCACTCTCAACCACCACCACTAGTGTCAACACCTCACCACCATCACAAATGTCAACACCCTCACCACCACGACTTGTGTCCCACACCCTCCACCACCACCCCACTGTCAACACCCTCACCACGACCACTTGTGTCAACACCTCGCCACCACCACAACTGTCAACACTATCACCACCACCACTAGTGTCAACACCCTCACCACCATTACAAATGTCAACACCCTCACCACCACGACTTGTGTCCACACCCTCACCACCACCACAACTGTCAACACCCTCACCACCACCACAAGTGTCAACACCCTCACCACCACCATCAGTGTCAACACCCTCCTGCCACAAGTGTCAACACCCACTCACCACCACAACTGTCAACACTCTCACCACCAGTAGTGTCAACACCCTCACCACCACCACAACTGTCAACACTTTCACCACCAGTAGTGTCAACACCCTCACCACCACCACCTGTCAACACTCTCACCACCAGTAGTGTCAGCACACTCACCACCACCAAAACTGTCAACACTCTCACCACCACTAGTGTCAACAACCTCACCACCACCACAACTGTCAACACCCTCACCACCACCATCAGTGTCAACACCCTCACCACCACCACAAGTGTCAACACATTCACCACCGCCAATAGTGTCAACACCCTCACTACCACCTCTAGTGTCAACACCCTCACCACCACCACAACTGTCAACACTCTCCCACCACTAGTGTCAACACCCTCACCACACCACAACTGTCAACACCCTCGCCACCACCATCAGTGTCAACCCTCACCACCACAAGTGTCAACACCTTCACCACCGCCAATCGTGTCAACACCCTCACCACCACCACAACTGTCACACTCCACCACCACCACGTGTGTCAACACCTCAACACCACCACAACTGTTAACACTCTCACACTAGTGTCAACACCCTCACCACCACCACAACTGTCAACACCCTCACCACCACCACAACTGTCAACACTCACCACCAGTAGTGTCAACACCCTCACCACCACCACCACGAGCGTCAACACCCTTGCCACCACCATCAGTGTCAACACCTCACCACCACCACTAGTGTCAACATCCTCACCATCACCTGTAGTGTCAACACCCTCACCACCACCATTGAGTCACCCTCACCACTTCTCTCAACATCCTCACCACCACCACCTGTCAATACACTCTCACCACCACCACTTTGTCAGCACCCTCACCACCACCACAACTGTCAACCTCTCACCACCAATAGTGTCAACACCCTCACCACCACCACAACTGTCAACACTCACCACCACCACAACTGTCAACACTCTCACCACCACCACTTGTGTCCAACACCCTCACCACCACCACAACTGTCAACACTCTCACCACCACCACCACTAGTGTCAACACCCTCACCACCATCACAAATGTCAACACCCTCACCACCACGACTTGTGTCAACACCCTCACCACCACCACAACTGTCAACACTCTCACCACCACCACTAGTGTCAACACCCTCACCACCATCCAAATGTCACACCCCTCACCACCACGACTTGTGTCCACCCTCACCACCACCACAACTGTCAACACCCTCACCACGACCACTTGTGTCAACACCCTCGCCACCACCACACAACTGTCAGCACTCACCACCACTAGTGTCAACACCCTCCCACCACCACAACTGTCAGCACTCACCACTACCACAACTGTCAACACCCTCACTACCGCCACAACTGTCAACACCCTCACCACCACTAGTGTCAACACCTCACCACCACCACAACTGTCAACACTCACCACCACAACTGTCAACACTCTCACCACCACCACTTGTGCCAACACCCTCCACCACCACCACAACTGTCAACACTCTCAACCACCACCACTAGTGTCAACACCCTCACCACCATCACAAATGTCAACACCCTCACCACCACGACTTGTGTCCACACCCTCACCACCACCACAACTGTCAACACCCTCACCACGACCACTTGGTCAACACCCTCGCCACCACCACAACTGTCAACACTATCACCACCACCACTAGTGTCAACACCCTCACCACCACCTTTGTGTCCACACCCTCACCACTACCACCCGTGGCTCCCTCACCACCACCACAAATGTCAACACCCCTCACCACCACGACTTGTGTCCACACACCCTCCACCACCACAACTGTCAACACCCTCACCACGACCACTTTGTCCACACCTCGCCACCACCACAACTGTCAACACTATCACCACCACCACCTAGTGTCAACACCCTCACTACCGCCACAACTGTCAACACCATCACCACCACCACTAGTGTCAACACCCTCACCACCACCACAACTGTCCACACTCTCACCACCACCACAACTGTCAACACTCTCACCGCCACCACTTGTGTCAACACCCTCACCACCACCACTACTGTCAACACTCACCACCACCACAACTGTCAACACTCTCTCACCACCACCACTGGTTAACACCCCTCACCACCACCACAACTGTCAACACTCTCACCACCACCACTAGTGTCACACCCTCACCACCACCACAACTGTCAACACCCTCACCACCACCATTAGTGTCAACACCCTCACCACCATCTCAGCTGTCAACACTCTCACCACCGCCACAACTGTCCACACCCTCACTACCACCACTAGTGTCAACACTCTCTCCACCACCACTAATGTCAACACCTTCACCACCATCACAATTTTCCACACCCTCACCACCACGACTGTGTCCACACCCTCACCACCACCACAACTGTCAACACTCTCACCACCACCACTAGTGTCAACACCCCTCACCACCACCACTTGTGTCCACACCCTCACCACCACCACTTGTCCAGCTCCTCACCACCACCACCAAATTTTGAACACCCTCACCACCACCACTTGTGTCCACACCCTCACCACCACCACTTGTGTCAACACCTCACCACCAACACTTGTGTCAACACCCTCCCCACCACCACAACTGTCAACACTCTCCACCACCACTAGTGTCAACACCTCACTACCACCTCTGGTGTCAACACCCTCACCATCACCACAACTGTCAACACCCTCACCACCACTAGTTTCAACACCCTCACCACCACCATTAGTGTCAACACTTTCACCACCACTAGTGTCAACACCGTCACCACCTCGTGTCAACACCCTCACCACCACCACAACTGTCAACACCCTCACCACCACCACTAGTGTCAACACCCTCACCACCACCACTAGTGTCAACACTCACCACCACTAGTGTCAACACCGTCACCACCTCTAGTGTCAACACCCCCTCACCACCACCGCTTTCAACACCCTCACCACCACCACTAGTGTCAACACCCTCACCACCACCACTAGTGTCAACACTTTCACCACCACTAGTGTCAACACCGTCACCACCTCTAGGTCAACACCCTCACCATCACCACAACTGTCAACACCCTCACCACCACTGATCCAACACCCTCACCACACCACTAGTGTCAACACTTTCACCACCACTAGTGTCCAACACCGTCACCACCTCTAGTGTGAACACCCTCACCACCACCACAACTGTCAACACCCTCACCACCACCACTAGTGTCAACACCCTCACCACCACCACAACTGTCAACACCCTCACCACCACCACTAGTGTCAACACCCTCACTACCACCCCAACTGTCAACACCCTCACCACCACCACAACTGTCAACACCCTCCACCACCACCACTGGTGTCAACACCTCACCACCACCACAACTGTCAACACCCTCACCACCACCACTGGTGTCAACACCCTCACCACCACCACAACTGTCAACAGCCCCTCACCACCATTACTAATGTCAACATCCTCACCACCACCACAACTGTCAACACCCTCACCACCACCACTAGTGTCAACACCCTCACCACCACCACAACTGTCAACACTCTCACTACCACCACAACTGTCAACACTCCACCACCACCACATCTGTCAGCACTCTCACCACCACCACAACTGTCAACACCCTCACTACCACCTCTGTGTCAACACCCTCACCACCACCACAACTGTCAACACCCTCACCACCACCACTAGTGTCAACACCCTCACCACCAGCACAACTGTCAACACTCTCACTACCACCACAACTGTCACACTCTCACCACCACCACAACTGTCAACCCTCCCCACCACCACCACTGTCAACGCTCTCACCACCACGTGTCAACACCCTCACCACAACTGTCAACACTCTCACCACCACCACCACTAGTGTCAACACCCTCACCACCATTCCCGACTGTCAACACTCTCACCACCACCACAACTGTCAACACTCACCACCACCACTTGTGTCAACACCCTCACCACCACCACAACTGTCAACACTCTCCTCCACCACAACTGTCAACACTCTCCCACCACCACTAGTGTCAACACCCTCATTACCACCTCTAGTGTCAACACCCTCCACCACCACCACAACTGTCAACACCCTCACCACCACTTGTGTCAACACCCTCACCACACTGTCAACACTCTCACCACCACCACCACTAGTGTCAACACCCTCACCACCATCACAACTGTCAACACTCTCACCACCACCACAACTGTCAACCCTCACCACCACCACTTGTGTCAACCTCACCACCATCACAACTGTCAACACCCTACCACCACCACTTGTGTCCACACCCTCCACCACCACCACAATCAACACCCTCACCACCACCATTAGTGTCACAACCTCTCCACCATCTCAACTGTCAACACTCTCACCACTACCTGTTTCCACACCCTCACCACCACGACTTGTGTCAACTCCTCACCACCACCACAGTCAACACCCTCACCACCACCACTTGTGTCCACACCCTCCACCACCAACACTTGTGTCAACACCCTCCACACCACCACACTGTCAACACTCTCACCACCACCTCTAGTGTCACACCCTCCCACCCTAGTTTCAACACCCTCACCACCACAACTAGTGTCAACACTTTCACCACCACTAGTGTCAACACCCTCACCACCACCAGTAGTGTCAGCACCCTCACCACCACTAGTGTCAACATCCTAACCCCACTAGTGTCAACACCTTCACCAACACTTATCAATAATTTTATAAATAACCAGTGTATTCACTCCCAGTAAATCTTACTTTCTTGCAATGCCACTATGTTGTAATGCCCAGTAGTAGGCTTGTCCCCACCTAGTTATTATATATCATATTTGTCTCTTATATTTACTTGTATATTATTTGTCAATCAAGAGACCCATTCCCCAATTATGTAACTGTATATTTTCAGCCTTCTGGCTGTCCTGCTCTTTCAATAAATCGTTAATTATTATTATTATTTATTATAACACTGTGTCATACCCTCACCACCATCACCAGTGTCAACAACTTCACCACGACTAACACTAGTGTCAACACCCTCACCACCACCACTAGTGTCAACACCCTCATCACCACTAGTGTCAACACCCTCACCACCACTAGTGTCAACACCCTCATCACCACAAGTGACAACACTCTCCCCACCACCACTAGTCTCAACACCGTCACCACCACTAATTAGGTAATGTTAGGTTAGGTTAGGTTAGGGTGCTTCATATAATTGAGGGGGTATATTCCTGAGATGTAATGTAAATAAGGATAAGAGACTCCATGACCATAGTGTCAATACTCCATTATTTCAGATTTATACTATAATAGGGGCTTTGAAGCTTGCTGAATAGCCTATTTTTGGAAGTGAGTGAAGCTAGTGCACTTGCTATTAGAGCTCATAAGATATCACCCAAGGTGGAACCTAGGAGGTGACAGGGCCAAATTTTCCATCTAGATTATTCTAGGCTGCGACTAGCAGTTGAATAAAACTGGAAACTTAAGAAAGCGAAACCTCATGAAAAAAAGCTCCTTTTGCCTGTGCCATGTTCAGGCGTGCCTGAGTTTTATCAGGTTTCATTCCTTCCAAATCCTACATCAAGAATCACAGGGGAAACTGAAGGAAGGGCAGGATTAAGTGTGTGCACTACACTCCTCACCAAAATAGGGTCAGCAAGCTTCAAATCCTATTTTAGTGAGATGAGCTCTTCTGTGCCTTTATACAGGAAGGAGGGGCTAAGATACAAGGCAGTGGTTCCCAACCTTTTTGGCTGTGACCTAAATTTCTCCAAGTCTGTGCAGTCCTCCAGGCATATAATATATTATATAGCTGAATGTTAAGCAAAAATTTGTTTGACTATGAAAAGTACTATATTTTTTAAGTTGTCTAAGGACACTTGCAGACCCTACTGAGGACTACTCACGATCAGTTTGGTGCGACCTGAGGTTGGGAACCAATGATGTTGAGGGAGCAGTGAACACACGCAGGACCATTTTAATTTTTTTTTTTAGATTAAGCTAAATTAATTTATTTTTACTGGCGTGCTATCTGTGGGTCGAGGGGTGAGACCCATTGCCACGCAGGGTGCGTCTGACACCTGGTGAGACAGGTATCTTGCTATGAAGCAGAGGACCGATTTCCACTGACCCCCTTCCCAGACCTGTGAGGAGGTGGGTCTTCAGGAAGGCCAGTAAAGCCTCTATAACCTGCCTCAACCTGTCTGCTAGTCCTCTGACTGACAGTGGGCGCCCCGACCGAGGATGAACGAAGAGGTGATGTGATGCTGGCCGGTGGTGTGATCGGCCGTAGCGGAGAGGTATTGGCGAGGGTGCCGACCGGGCAGAATCGGTGGTGCTCACCCTCCACCTTCTATGCCGGAACTGCTAATGGCTGGAGCCTATGGTTCTCTCGCTCGTTTTTCGCAAGGGGTGGGGAGAAAATGTCAGGGACACTGCAGAATCTCCTTTGTCGAAGGAGGTCAGTGGTCGAACCTCGATGAGTGCCTTGAGCTGATAGGACCTGAAGCCCGTGGCCAGCACAACGAAAGGGGCCTTCTGTAATAGGCGGTCCTTAGACGGCCAGATGGTGAATGGATCCTGGGGTGAGACAGATATCAGATTAATCCATGTCTAGGTAAAACCTTCAGAGCAACAAAAACATAGGAAAAACAGACAACATAAGGCCAGAGGCCCTCAGGCTAGGTTGTCAGTATGGTTCACAAGATTGAAGGAGTAGTATTTACTGAGCCCAGAAGAGAGAGGACTTTCTCTAAGGACCAGAAAGTACGGGATGATCTAGCAGGTGGTCACTGGTGGAACAGGCCCCGCTTCAGCAGGGTAACCGACCTGTTGTTAACCTTCACACCCCACCAGTAATCCTGGAGGTCGGTGAGGGCAGCCAGGTGGACGGAGAGGGTTGGATAGACCTGCTTGCGCTAGAACTCTAGTACTATACTTTCACTGGACGTGGGAGTTCCTTGCTCCTTGAGGTCTTAAGCTTTCCAGCAGGACTCGTATTGTCAAGTAGTGGAGGGTCTTAGTCCTGATAAACTGTCCTCCACCACTCTAGCCGAATACAGTCTGCTCAGGGAGGCACAGAGAAACTCCATGCGTTAAGTGAAGTGATCTCTGTAGCCTGACAACAAGGGCATCGAAGAGACAGACGTTCACTAACATCAGTGGATGCAGACACCAGCCAAGTAGCTTTAAGAATAATGGTTGAGCCAACCAGTAGGGGGCCAGAGGACCTTCCCCTTGAAGCTGCGAAGCTTGTGGCAGACCCATAGCAGAACCTTGGAGCAAGGGGGTGGGAACAAGTAGATGTAGGTCCATCTGTTCCAGTCCTCTGTGAAGGCGTCTGGTCCCCGTGTGCTGTCGGCGTCAACCGACTCAGTCGCTGGGAGCTGAGTGGGTATCGGAGGCAAGAGGTCCACCTCCTGCCGACTCCACTGCTTTATCAGTGACTGAAACACACTCTGGCATAGTGTCCACTCTACTGGCATCCCCTTGAAGTGGGATAGAGCGTCGGCCCAGCCGTTCTCGATCCCCAGGACATGACGAACGGACAGGTGGATATTCCGGTGGTGTGCCTCCTTGAAGATCTGCTCCGAGAGCATTTGGGCTGAGCTAGACGTGCCCTGCCTGTTGAGGCAGAAAACGGCTGCTGTGCTGTCCATTTCGAAGCAGATAGCCTCGTCCTGCGTAGTCTGGTTGTCCTCCAGGAATCTCCATGCCACGTACAGCTCTCGTACGTTGATGTGAGCCACCCTCAACTCATCTGTCCAGCCCCCGAACTGCTGGTGACCCTTGGAAGACTGGTACCCCCAGCCTACGTTGAGCATCCGATTCTATGAAGAGGGTAGGTGCTTGTGGAACCCAGAGTGTTCTCCGGCGCAGGGCGTCGCGATAACCGGGCGTAGAAGGGCGGACAAGTGAGGGGACATGGGACGGTGGAAGGCAGACGACCCAGGGGTACCTCTGCCGTGTCGTTGAGGGAGCCTAGGAGGGTCTCTCACTGGATGCGAGTGAAGCTGACCGACATTGAGGCGACATAGAGGCGCTGGAGTATCCGTCTTGCGTTGTCTGGGCAGAGGCGGGAAGCCGTGGAGGTGTTCCTCATCCCCAGCCACACCAATTGTGATGGTAAGAGGGAGGATTTTGGGTGGTTGATTATGAAGCCCATGCCCTCCGCCGTGGCTAGTGTTACCCTGATGCTTGATTCGCCTTCTTCGCTGGACGAGGCCGAGATCAGCCAGTCGTCCAGGTACATGAGGACGTCTAACTTGCGGTGGGCGAGCTCCCTGGCCAAGACCCTCATGATTCTGGTGTAGACTGTCGGAGCTAGGGAGAGACCGAAGAGGAGCCGGGTAAATTGAAACACGCCCCCCCCCCTACCCTCCACCTGGAAGGCCAGAAACTTCCTGAACCTCCTGTGGATTAGAACGTGCCAGTAGGCGTCTTCCAGGTCGATGGAGCAGCCAGGCCCTGTTGATATGGAGGCAGATCTGAGCTATCGACACCATTCGAAAATGGTGCGGCTTGATAAAGCGGTTCAGGAGGCTGAGATGCACCACCAATCTCTCCATGTTCGAGTCTGAAGGCCTCCCACAGGAGGTTCAACCGTGCCCCTACCGCCTTATCCAGATGAGGGCGAAGGTTAATAGCCGAGGCGGAGGCGAGTCTGGGTAGATAGGGCCTTGTAGACGCCGAATGCCGAGTCTGGGTGGAGGTAGTTACGGTTGTCGGCCAGTGCCTTCAACCAGGCGTTGAGTTGGGCCAGTCCTGCCATAGTGGAGAAGGCGAGGGCTGCCTGCTGCCTCTCCATGGTGTCCTTGGTCAGGGTGGCCTGGGCTACCTGAGAGGCCTGTCACGGGAGAGAAACTGGGTTAATTTTGGAGCCCACAGGAACTCCATCAACTCGTTTGGTACCCGGTCATGGTGAGGGGGATAAGACTACAGGGAGAGCTGTTCTTTCTAGCCGCCGCCGTCCAAATTGACTAGAGGTCGAGGCCCATCTTTTTCGATGGAAAAAGGGCCTGGCCGGCTGCTTGGACACACCTCCTACTGTCCTGTAGTGTTGCCACTCGGGACGGACTTGCAATGGACAGCACGGAACAGGAGGCCAGAGAGGCGAAGGCGTCCAGGACCGCAACCAGGCACGTTCCTGACAGGGCTGGGGCCATCTCCCTTCTCGACAGGCGGAGCTGCCGGAACTCGAAGTACTCTGAACCTAAGCCGTCCGCCCGTCGTCTGACCTCTAAGTCGGACCGGGAAGAGAGAACTAGGTTCTCCCCCCTCCACTCGAAAAAATGGCCAGTCTCCCGTGGTGCCAGTGCACACACCAGTCCCGTGGGACCCGAGCTCACTTATACCCTGCCCCTCCACCCCAGCTGATGATGTTATCAGATTTCTTAAAAGAGAGGGAAGCGTCCTTTCGGAGTGGGGAAGGTCCCTTCTCCTGACGAAGGCCTGGGCCTTGTTGGGGCTGCCGAGGATGCTGAGACCGACTCCTGGTCTGAGTCGGAGTAGTCAAGCAGCCTCTGTGAGGACCCGGCCCACTTTGGCTGGGCCGGACTCTGAGAACACTGAGGGGTCCGGGGAGGGAGGCGGGATCTCCGTACCACAGGAAGTTGGTTGGAGGGGCCTGGGCCTGCTGCTGCTGAAGCTGCTGCGCTCCGAGCCAGGAAGACAGAGCGTCCTCCTTGCGGGTCCACTTCGCTGCCAGCAACTGTCCTTAGGCGACCTGGGGCGGTGGTGCCTGTGGGAGGAGGACTAGGTGGGACTCCCGGAGTGGTGACAGTGGCGACTGGAGGAGTGAGCACTCGACTCCCGGATGGGCGTGGGGAAGCGCTGCAGAGAGCCCAGACGTCCAGAGCGGAGAGAGGTGGGCTCCCCGGTGGCCGACTGAGAAGGCGAAGAGGTGGACCTCGGACTGTGGTCCTCGGTAGAGCGGTCTCTCCCCAAGGGGCCTCGGTGGCAAAACACCAACGGGGAACAGAGATCCTGGTCCCTCCAGGAGAGGGAGGGGGTGCCCTGGTGTCTGGTGGAACTGGAGGCTGCCGCCCAGCGGTGCTGAAACTACTGCCAGAAAATGTGGGAGGTGTCCACATCCTCGTCAACGACACGAAGACCACCTCCACCCTCAGAGCACCATACAGTGACTCGGGTAGAACCTGTCGTCATCCACACATGGGGCGTTGGCTGAACAGGTGGAGTGGTCATCCTGTTGGAACCTGGCCGAACACCTCGGGGCCGAACAAGGCACCTTCTTGATCTGGGGATGTAAAACAAACAGGAGAAATAAAACAAAGGAGCAAGGAGGAAGACAAGACTACAGACGTCTCTCTGTACAAACAAGCCAAACCATGAAACGGTAACGACTCGTGGCGTGGGCCTAGACATGATAAAACACAAACAGAGGAAGAGGGAGAATGAAAATGAAGGGTGGGAAAACCGAAGCCTATTAGAGCAACTTGAAGAGGAGGAATGGGCACCAACTCAGAAACCACAGAACGTGACTACAAGGCACGGGAAAGAGGGATAGAAGAAAGCAGCACTCACACGAGGAGGGCCACCCTAATGGGGAAAAGCAACCAACACAGGGACGCGCCGTGAAGCACCACACAAGTAGATAAAGGGGGGCAAAACACTTTACAGAAAAGAAGCCTGAAAATGGCCGAAAGCCAGAGAGCACCGACACAAGCCAACTAAGCCGAACCTAGAAAAACAACACTCTCCTCTTAATTAACTGAAGAGGCAATTTTGGCCCTGCAGACGTGAAAAAGCACAGGGGGTGTGGAAAGTCATCAGACACTAACCATAATGTGAGAAGAAGCTGAAGCAGGAGAAAAATCTGGAATGTCTACCTACCACAGGAGGGCAGAAAGGAATGACCTTTGATTTAAAACGCAGGTATGCCATAACACGACACAGGCAATAGGAGCTCATACTGTGCAAGTTTCTATTTTCTCAAGTTTCCCATTTTTCAACTGCTAGTCGCAACCTAGAATAATACAGTAGTTAAAATTTGGCCCTGTCACGTCCTAGGTTCCACCTAGGGTGATATCTTATGAGGTCTAATGGCAAGTGCACTAGCAAGCTCATCTCAGTAAAAGATTGTGTAGTGTGTGGGAGGCGGCAGGTTTAAAATATCCAGCCCTATGTACTGTATTCTACATCAACAGTCAAGTGACACATACTGTACATCAGCAGTCGAGTGACACATACTGTACATCAACAGTCGAGTGACACATACTGTACATCAACAGTCGAGTGACATATTGTACATCAACAGTCGAGTGACACATATTGTACATCAACAGTCGAGTGACACATACTGTATATCTCATCATGTATGAATCGCAGTCAATGTTTGGGGCGGCTTTATTCGTTACCACCTTATTGGCCCAGTGTCAACACTCATTTTCTTGAGGGCTGTGCCAGTGATGCTTGTGACCTTCAGGATACATCAACAACAGTACTGTTGTACAGTCAACCACTGAAGTCTGTTCGCCTCTCCCCTTGAACTACAAATTCCGAGATTCAGTCTCATGAACCCGAAGCAGTAGACTGATACAACATTCTGTTCATAAATGCTTTGAGTTCATCAGTCTGAATCTCAGGGTTCGTATTTCAGGAGGAGCCTGGCGCACGAACTTTACTAGTTGACCGTACCGTCAAAAAAAATCTGCATCCCCCCTTGGGTGTGGAGGTCTTCACAACGATCACTAACTGAGGCGATGTTCATTGTGTGATGCATTGTGTAACCAATACGATGTATTCTGTATATCACATGTGGAGAAATTAACCAAGGAATACATACTTATGCTTGTTAGAATTCTTGGTTCAGCATATCGCATTGTAAAGCACAGTAAAGGTGCAGAAAATTTTTGTTGTTGACTGTACAAGCATGGTGGTGCCCCAGCTCATTTTGTTCTAGTAACAATGGAATTCCTAAATGTTGGGTATTCTGACAGGTGGATAGGGCAAGGCCCACGGCCCTGTTCCATGGGCACCTCGATCACCTGACCTAAATCCTCGTCACGTTAAAACATAATGTTTGATAAAGAGGCCCCGCCTCGTGAGGAATTGTGGGCCAGTACATGACACTGCCACAAGCATTCACATCACCTCTGGAAAAGGGCCGGAACGTTGAACATTTATTGGAAAATGCATATCAGAGTGCATATGATTGTAAATAAATTGTTCTAGAAATACTGGAAATCTAATTTATACTCGGTAAAGTTTAATACATCTACCAACTGTCATGTGTTATAACTCTTAAACTAGGAAGTAACAACATGGTCATGAAGTATGTCTCAGGACTACTCCCTAGTATTATGTAATGTATTTACGAAACACACTGTAGTTTAGTTAAGAGTAGGTTAGCTTATATTAGGTTATTGTAGATTTGGTTAGATTAAATTTGGTTAGATTAGCAAGCCCAGTTTCTGTAGTTGCTCTATCATAGCATCTATTATAATGTTCTCTGGTACTTTTTACACTATGCTGGTCAGGTTCACTGGTCTATAATTAATTGTCGGGTGACGATCGCCCATCTTGAATATAGGACTCTCATAAGCCATTTTCCAGTCACTGGGGACCTTTTGCTCCTCCAGGCATTTGCAGAACCGGATCATAAGGGGCTCAGTAAGCTCGTTGCACTACTCTCTTAGCTCTCTGGGATGCATGCTGTTGGTGCCCGAGCTTTTATGAACCTTTAGCCTTGACAATTTGTTCCTAATACTCTCTTCTGAAAACACAATGTGTGTCAGCCCTGTGTCAACCCGCCTTTCCTGAAACGCAAGGAGATTTTTTGCATTCTCTCTTGTGAACTCTGATTTGTTTAACACCTCCGCCTTGCCTTGATCTGAGTCTGCGTAACTACTTTCTTCACCTACACGTGTCTTTAATTTCGACTTTACGTGCAGATAAAAACGCCTTTGGGTTAAACTTGACCTCGCTTGCAATCCGTCTTTTAAACTCTTTTTCAGCCTCTCTACACTCTGACTTTCCCTGGTTCCTGGACCTGCCATACATCCATCTATCGTGCTTATCATTTGTTACCACTCATCTCTTAATTTGTGAGATTTTTCTCATCTTTGGCGACATACGTTGTTTTACGTATGCGGGTCTCTGGTACTCCTGGAGCCAGTAAGATTGATCATAGGTATATGTTTATCACACAAATAGTTCACTTACTTGTCTATGGTACATTCTTGTTTACCAACGAGTCAAGCCAGTGACTAGGTTGGAGGTTAGGTTAAGAAAGGATATCTCTCTCCCCTCCACCTACATTTGCAGGTATTCATTTTTCCTCTGTCTCTCACACCCTCTCTCTCACTGTCTCTCACTGTCTCTCATCCTCACTCTCACTGTCTCTCCCACCCTCTCTCTCACTGTCTCTAACATCCTCTCTCTCACTGTCTCTAACACCCTCTCTCTCACACCCTTTCTCTCTCACACCCTCTCTCTCACTGTCTCTCACATCCTCTCTCTCACTGTCTCTCACAACCTCTCTCTCACACCCTCTCACTCACTGTCTCTCAAATCCTCTCTCTCACTGTCTCTCACACCCTCTCTCTCACTGTCTTTCGCACCCTCTCTCTCACTGTCTCACATCCTCTCTCTCACTGTCTCTCACATTCTCTCTACTGTCTCTCACATCCTTTCTCTCACTGTCTCTCTCCTCTCTCTCACTGCTCTCCTCACATCATCTCTCACCTATCTCTCCACCCTCTCTCTCACTGTCTCTCCCCTCTCTCTCCCCTGTCTCTCACATCCTCTCCATCCTCTCTCTCACTGTCTCTCCCACCTCTCTCTCTCCTGCTCTCCCCCTCTCTCTCACTGTCTTTCATCCTCTCTCTCCTGTCTCTCACCCCTCACGTTCACTGTCTCTCACATCCTCTCTCTCTCTGTCTCTCCCACCTCTCTCTCACTGTCTCTCACACCCTGCCCCCTCTCTCCCCCACTCTCTCACTGTCTCTCCTCTCTCACTCACTGTCTCTCTCCTCTCTCTGTCTCTCCCACCCTCTCCCTATCTCTCAAATCTCTCTCTCAATGTCTCTCCCACCTCTCTCTCACTGTCTCTCGCCGTCTCTCCTGTCTCCACCTCCTCTCTTTTCACTGTCTCTCTCCCACCCTCTCTCTCCTGTCTCTCCACCCCTCCCTCTGCTCTCCCCTTCTCTCTCTCACTGTCTCTACACCCTCTCTCTCTCCTGTCTCACATCTCTCTCTCCTGTCCCTCTCTCTCCAAAGTCTCTCCCTCTCTCACAGTCTCTACCCCTCTCTCTTTCTCTCATCCTCTCCCCTCCTCTCCCTCCTCTCTCTCCCTGTCTCTCCACCCCTCTCCTGTTTCTCTCACACCCTTTCTCTCACACCCCTCTCCTCACTGTCTCCATCCTCTCTCTCTGCTGTCTCTCACACCTCTCTCTCACTGTCTCTCACACCTCCCACCTCTCTGCCCCTCTCTCACTGTCTCTCCCCCTCTCTCTCTCACTGTCCCTCTACATCCTCTCTCACTGTCTCTCACACCCTCTCTCTACAGTCTCTCACACCTCTCTCACTGTCTCTCACATCCCCTCTCTCTACTGTCTCACACACTCTCTCTCCACACCCTCTCCTCCTCTATCTTCTCAAATCCTCTCTCTCTCACTGTCTCTCACACCCTTTCTCTCACTGTCTCTCCACCCTCTTTCTCTCATGTCTCCATCCTCTGTCTCAGCTCTCTCCTAATTTCTCTCTCACTGTCTCTCACATCTTCATCTCTCTCTCACTGTCTCTCCCACACCCTCTCTCTCTGTGTCCCACACCCTCTCTCTCCTGTGTCTCCCTCTCTCTCTCCTGTCTCTCACCCCCTCTCTATCACTGTCTCTCCGTCCCTCTCCTCACCCTCCCTCTCACACTCTCTCTCCTGTCTCTCACATCTCTCTCCTTGTCTCTCACACCCTCTCTCTCTGTGTCTCCCTCTCTCACTGTGTCTCACCCTCTCTCTCCTGTCTCTCACACCCTCTCTATCACTGTCTCTCACGTCCTCTCCCTCCCTCTCGCATCCTCTCTCTCCTGTGTCTCTCCCACACCCCTCTCTATCACTGTCTCTCCCCTCTTCTCTCACTCTCTCTCTCATCATCTCTCTCACTGTCTCTCCCACCCCTCTCTCTCCTGTGTCTCACCCCTCTCCTGTGTCTCACACCTCTCTCCTCACCTGTCTCTCCCCCTCTCTCTTCACTGCTTCTCTCTCATGCTCTCACACCCCTCCCTCTCCCACTGTGTCTCCACCCCTCTCTCTCATCCTCTCTCTCCCACTGTCTCTCCCCCTCTCTCTCTCCTGTCTCTCCCACCCTCTCTCTCCCTGTCTCTCACATCATCTCTCTCACCTGTCTCTCCACACCTCTCTCTCCCTGTCTCTCACACCCTCTCTCTCTCACTGTGTCTTCCCTCTCTCACTGTCTCTCACACCCTCTCTCTCACTGTCTCCACCCTCTATCACTGTCTCCCTCTCTCTCACTGTCTCTCACACCCTCTCTCTCACTGTCTCTCTTCATCCTCTCTCCCCTCCCTCTCATCACCTTCTCTCTCCTGTCTCTCTCCCACCCCTCTCTATCACTGTCTCTCACCCTCTCTCTCACTGTCTCACCCCCTCTCTCTCCCTGTGTCTCCCACCCCTCTCTCTGTCTCTCACCCCCTCTCTTATCTTTCTCCCTCTCACACACCTCCCCTCTCTCACATCCTCTCTCTCTGCTGTCTCTCCCTCTCTCACTGTCTCTCCCCCCCCTCTCTCTCCTGTCTCTCACCCTCTCTATCACTGTCTCTCGTCCTCCTCACCCCTCCCTCCACATCCTCTCCTCTCCTGTCTCTCCCACCCTCTTTCTCTCCCACTGTCCCCACACCTCTCTCCTCACTGTCTCTCACACCCCTCCCTCTCTCTGTCTCACCCCCTCTCTCACTGTCTCTCACACCCTCTCTCTCACTGTCTCTCCCCCTCTCTATCACTGCTCTCCCGTCTCCCCCCTCCCTCTCACATCCTCTCTCTCCTGCTCCTACCTCCCTCTACACATCCTCTCTCCACTGTCTCTCCCACATCTCTCTCACTGTCTCACACCCTCTCTCCTGTGTCTCACACCCTCCCCTCCTGTCTCCCTCCTCTCTCTGTGTCTCCCTCTCTCTCCTGTGTCTCACCTCTCTCTCACTGTCTCTCCCCATCTCTCTCTCCTTCTCACACCCTCCTCTCTGATTGCTCTCTCACCCTCTCTCCCACATCTCTCCCTCTCTGTCTCTCCACACTCTCTCCTGTCTCTCCTTCTCTCTCTCTCACACTTTCTCTTCTCTCTCTCTCACCCTCTCTCCTCACTCTTTCACCCCTCTCTTCACTTCTCACATCCTCTCCCCTCTCTGTCTCTCCCACCCTCTCCTGTCTCTCACACCCCTCTCCTCACACCTCTCTCTCTCCCTCTCCCACTGTCTTCCTCATCTCTCTCACTGTCTCTCCCATCCTCTCTCTCACCCTCTCTCTCACTGTCTCTCACACCCCTCTCTCTCCACCCTCTCTCTCTCCTGTCTCTCTCCATCCTCTCTCTCTCCCTGTCTCTCACACCTTCTCACTGTCTCTCACATCCTCTCCTGTCTCACATTTCTCTCTCACTGTCTCTCCATCCTCTCTCTCCTGTCTCTCAAATCCTCTCTGTGCTCTCCCACCCCTCTCTCCTGTCTCTCACCCTCTCTCTCCTGTCTCTCCACCCCTCTCTCACTGTCTCTCACACCTCTCTCTCTGTCCTCTCCCATCCTCTCTCTCACTGTCTCTCCCACACACTCTCTCTCACTGTCTCTCACCCCTCTCCTCACTGTCTCCCTCTCTCTCACTGTCTCTCACACCACCTCTCTCTCCACCCTCTCCCTCACTGTCTCACATCCTCTCTCTCACTGTCTCACCTCCTCACTGTCTCTGCCCTCTTTCTCTCACTGTCTCCACATCCTCTCTCTCACTGTCTCTCACATTCTCTCTCTCTGTCTCTCCCACATCCATTCTCTCACTGTCTCTCCCACATCCTCTCTCTCCTGTCTCTCCATCCTCTCTCTCTCTGCTCTCACCCCTCTCTTCCTGTGTCTCACACCCCTCTCTCTCACTGTTCTCCCACACCCTCTCTCACACCTCCTCTCACTGTCTCTCCACCCCTCTCTCCACTGTCTCTCACCCCTCTTCTCTCCTGTCTCTCACACCCCTCTCTCTCTCTCATCTTCTCTCCCACCCCTCTCTCTCTCTGTCTCTCCCTCTCTCTCTCTCTCACTGTCTCTCCCACCCCTTTCTCCCGTCTCACACCCTCTCTCTCCACTGTCTCCCTTCTCTCTCTCTGTCTCTCCACCCTCTCTCTCCCCACTGTCTCTCCATCTCTCTCTGTCTGTCTCCCACACCCCTCTCTCACTGTCTCTCACATCCTCCCTCTCACCCCTCTCTCTCACTGTCTCTCACATCCTCTCACACCTCCTCTGCCTTCTCTCTCACTGTCTCTCCACCCTCTCTCTCATCCTCTCCCTCACTGTCTCTCACCCCTTTCTCTCACTGTCTCTCCCTCTCTCTCACTGTCTCTCACACCCCTCTCTCTCTTCTGTCTCTCACACCCTCTCTTCCACTGTCTCTCCCACATCCTCTCTCTCCCCTCACTGTCTCCCACCCTCTTCTCTCTGTCTCTCACACCCTCTCCACCCTCTCTCTCTCCCTCCTCTCTCACTGTTCTCCCACATCTCTCTCTCTGTCTCTCACCCTCTCTCTCTGTCTCTCACACCTCTCTCTCCTGTCTCTCCCACACCCTCTCTCTACTCTCCCCCCTCTCTCTCTGTCTCTCACATCTCTCTCTCCTGTCTCTCCCACCCTCCTCTCCTGTCTCTCACCCACCTTTCTCTACTGTCTCTCTCTACCCTCTCTCTCACTTTCTCTCACTTCTCTCCTCTCTCTTCCTCTCTCTGTCTCACACCCTCTCTCTCCTGTCTCTCACCCTTTCTCTCCTGTCTCTCACATCCTCTCTCCTCACTGTCTCTCCACCCTCTTCCCTCTCTCTCACTGTCTCTCCTCTCGTCTCTCTCTCTGTCTCTCTCTGGTTGTCTCTGTCAGACGTCCAGAAAATGCTAAACAAAATGTCTGCACGGAAATGATGTCTTTCTGTGTCCTCTCTCTCCTGTTCTCTCGGTAGGGTTGTCCATCCTTCGTCATTTGTGTCATATTGTGTCGCACAAAACTGTTTTACATTTTTTGGAACGAGTGAAGAGTCAGAACCTATAGTGATGCGACATATTGCAGATATATATTGCCATTTTAGTCTGTTCATAATGGAAAGTCAAACAGCCCCGCCCTCTTCCTATCACATTGGCCTGCAATTGGCCAGTTAAACAATATATAATTAATGAAGTGCTGTACATTGACTAAAATTTGCTTCCTTAACTTACATTAACTTAACCTATCTTATCCTAAATTATCCTGCCTTAACTGATTTCAACTTAGCTCACTTAACTAACTAACCTTGTCTAAAATTCTACTTTGTATTTAAATTAACTCAGCAGTTGCCTAATTAACCTAACCTAACCTAACCTAACCCCTGGCCTCTCTTCTTCATCACCTGAGAATAACATGCTCTCCTTGCACACCAGCATCCATTTGCTCCTTTGCTTAATGGTCTCTCTCATTCTCCCCTTGTGACCTAGCCCACCTTGACCTCAATGCCTGCCCTTGGCTCTCTGCCCACCACCACAGCTCTACCCACCCTCTGACCAACACCTCCTTGCCTCTGGCCCTGCAGTTGGCAACTTTTAGCTCTACCTGATCGCTTGCCCTGGCTCTACCTAGTCCTTGGCACCTATTTCGTCACTTGCTTCCCTGGCTCTACCTGATTCGCCTTTCCTCCTTCTGACCCCTTGCTTCTGGCTCTACATTCCTCTGCTTCTGATCACCTTTGCCCTGGCCCTACCTGATCGCCCTTTTGCTTTACCTGTCCTTTCCTCTGCTTTACAGTCGCCTTTGCTCTGGCCCTACCTGATCCCTTTTCTGCTTTACCTTGGCCTTTGCTTTCTGATCCCTTTAGCCCCCTGTCTGCCGTTCACCTACGTCGCCAGCACCTGGCCTTACCTGATCGCCAGCACCTTTCACACAGTCCTGGCACCCTGGCCTCCTGATCCTTTATTTCTGATCGCCAGCCTATTCTGTCCTTGCTTGCTTCCCTACCTGTTTTGCTTCCCGTTAACACCCTGGCCCTACCTAATCCCTTGGCACCTAGCCTTCTACCTGTTTACCTTGCTTCCGTTAACACCTGGCCCCTACCCCTAATCGCCCTGGCCTCTCCTGTTTGCAGCACCTGTTAAACCCATGACCCCTACCTAATCGCCTTTGCACCTTCTACCTGGCCCCACTTGGCACACGTTAACACCTAGCCCCTACCTGATCGCCCACAGTGTTTGCTTGCCCTGGCCCTACCTGATCCTTGGCACCTTTCTACCTGGCCCCTTGGCACCCCGTAACACCCCCGCTACCTGATCGCCAGCACCATGGCCTCCTACCTGGCTTGGCCGTTAACACCTATTTCTGTCGCCCTTTCCTTCCTTCCTTCCGCACCGTGACCACCCTTATTTACAGTCACCTGGCTTCCTTGGCCTCTACACCTACCTTGGCACCTTTTCCTTGACAGTCGCTTGCTCTCCTACCTGGCTCACATGCCGTGCTTACCCCTGGCCCCTACACAGTCGCCAACACCCTGCTACCTGATCCTTTGCACTTCCTCCTACCTGGCTCACACTTGGTTCACCTATTTCTACATCCTTTAGCTTCAGTCCTTGCGCCTTTCTCTGGCTTTCCTTCGTTAACCCTGGCCCTACCTGATCGCCAGCACCCTTTGGCCTCCTGCCTGGCTACACTTGGCCCCGTTAACACCCTGTTTCTACCTGATCGCCCTTTCCATGGCCTCCCTACCTATTTCACCTGATCATGACTTTCCCTTCTGATCCTTGCTTCCTTGCTTCCTACCTGGCCTTACACTTGGCACCTGCTTTCCTTCTACAATCCCCTTGTGGCCTCCTACCTTCCGTTACTTCCTTAGCTTCTTACAATCCCTTGCTTTGCTGGCCTCCTACCTGGCTCCCCTTGGCACCCGTTCTAGCTTCTGATCCCCTTGCTTTCTGCCTCTCTGTACACTTGGCATTATTTATTTACATTCCTTGTTTAGCCTCCCTACCTGTACACTTGGCACCCGTTAACACCCTACTTTACACAGTCGCCTTCATTCCTACCTGGCCTTCACTTGGCTCTAACACTGAGGGCCAACATGAGCCACTCATCACATCGCCAACACAATTTTAACCACGACTTCCGGGAACTTGACGTAAAGTGTTAAGAGGAAGGTGCTTCATCAGCTCCCTCCCTTCCTCACCCTCCCCCCTTCCTCTCCCTCCCTTCCTCCAACACCTCCCCCTTCCTCTCCCTCCTCCCATTTCCCTCCCATATCTCCTCCTCCTTTCTTTCCTCCATTTCCTCCTTCCTCTTCCTCCTCCTCTTCCTCCCTCCTCCCTCCCTCCCTCCCTTCCTCTCCTCCTCTTCCTCCTCCCTTCTCTCCTCCCTCCCTCCCTCCCCTCCCCTCCCTCTCCTCCCTAACTCTCCCTCCCTCCCCTCTCCCTCCTTCATATCCTCTCGTCCCCTCACCCCTCCCCCTTCTCCTCCTTCCTCCCATCACCCTCCCCCCTTCTCTCCCTCCCTTCCTCCCCTCTCCTTCCTCTCCCCTCTCCCTCTCCCCTCCCCTTCCCTCTCCTTCCCTCCCCTCTCCCCTACCTCTCCCCTCCCTTCTCTCCTTCCCTCCCTCTCCCTCCATCTCTCTTCCTCCCCTCCTCTCCCCTCCCTACTCTCCCCTCTCCCTCCCCTCTCTCCCTCCTTCCTCTTCCTCATCTGCTTCCTCCCTTCCTCTCCCCTCCTCGTCTCCCTCCCTCCCCTCTCCCTCCCATCCTCTCCCCCTCCCTCCCTCTCCCTCCCTCCTTCTTCCTCCCCTCTCCCCTCCTTCCTCTTCCTCCCATCTGTGTTCCTCCTTCCCTCTCCCTTCCCTCCCCTCTCCTTCCCTCCTCTCCCATCCTTCCTCTCCTCCATCTCTCTTCCTCTCCCCTCCTCCCTCTCCTTCCCTCCCTCTCCCTCCCTCCCTTCCTTATCTTTCTTCCATTTTTTTATATCACGGTTAATCTTCTCGGTTTTCTTCTTTTCCTTTGAAATTTTGGGGCCTCTGTGTCTTGGGTATTATTGTTATTATTATTATTATTACTTATTATTATTATTACTTATTATTATTATTATTATTATTATTATTATTATTATTACTTATTATTATTATTATTATTACTTATTATTACTTATTATTATTATTATTATTATTATTATTATTATTATTATTGTTATTATTACTTATTATTACTTATTATTATTATTATTATTATTATTATTATTATTATTATTACTTATTATTATTATTATTATTATTATTATTATTATTATTATTATTATTATTATTATTATTATTACTTATTATTATTATTATTATTATTATTATTATCTTTAATATTATAATAATAATTATTATTATTATTATTATTATTATTATTATTATTATTATTATTATTATTATTATTATTATTATTATTATTGTTATTATTATTATTATTATTGCTTATTATTATTATTATTGTTATTATTATTATTGTTATTATTATTATTATTATTATTATTATTATTATTATTATTGTTATTATTATTATTATTATTATTATTATTATTATTATTATTATTATTATTATTATTATTATTATTATTATTATTATTATTATTATTATTATTATTATTATTATTATTATCTTTAATATTATAATAATAATTATTATTATTATTATTATTATTATTATTATTATTATTATTATTATTATTATTGTTATTATTATTGGGGATCAACTAAATATTAGCCCCAGCGTATAAAATCCTAACCCTACCAGGGTGGTTAAGTTAGGTTAGGTTAGGTACACAATTTATTTAAGTGCACGAGCGCAACAGTGGTAGTGGAGGGGGAGGAAGGGTTGTTTTGGTTCTGGGAAGGTCTTGGCAGCTTTCCAGTGACGTCATCACATCCCTGTGACGATATGTATATGACGTCATACACACAGGAAGTCAGACTGAAAACTCATTGAAAACTCCCAGTATATAATATATATATTATATACAGTATATATATATTCAGTATATATATATATATATATATATATATATATATATATATATATATATATATATATATATATATATATATATATATATTATATATACTGTATATATATGAGTTGTGTGTGTCTCGTTCTACCACACACTAGGGGTCAGGACAGCCATAGTGTCGCTTCATCTGTTGTGTGTGAAGAGTGGTGTCCCCCCCCATCAGCCGTCCCCGACCAGGAGGAGGAGGGATGGTCAGAGTCTCCCCTCCCCCTCGTCACACACACTTCCTGTATATAATACTCCAGAGTGCCTCGCCTGGTCGCTCCTCTCCTGTCAGCTTCTGGATGTGTTTATTTGCTCCTGTCAGCCAGGTGGTCACTATCAGCCAGATGATCACTGTCTGTGGTCACTGTCAGCCAGGTCACTATCAGCCAGATGATCACTGTCAGCAAAGTGGTCACTGTCAGCCAGGTGGTTATTATCAGCCAGGCGGTCACTGTCAGCAAAGTGGTCACTGTCAGCCATGTGGTGAGGGTGAAGGTGGTGAGGGTGAGGTGGTGAGGGTGACGGTGGTGTGGGTGAGAAGGTGGTGAGGGTGAGGTGAGGTGGGGGTGAGGTGGTGGGGTGAAGGTGGTGGGGGTGAGGTGGTGAGGTGAGGTGGTGGGGTGTGAAGGTGGTGAGGGTGAGTGTGGTGGTGAGAGGTGTGGTGAAGGTGGTGAGGTGAAGGTGGTGGGGTGAAGGTGGTGGGGGTGAAGGTGTGGTGTGGGGGTGAGGTGGTGGTGAAGGTGGTGAGGTGAAGTGTGGTGAGGGTGAAGGTGGTGAGGGTGAAGGTGGTGAGGTGAAGGGTGGTGAGGTTGAAGGTGGTGAGAAGGTGGTGAGGTGAAGGTGTGGGGTGAGTGGTGAGGGTGAAGGTGTGAGGTGAAGGTGGTGGTGAAGGTGAGGTGAAGTTAGTGAGGTGAAGGTGCTGAGGTGAAGGTGGTGAGGTGAGGTGGTGAGGGTGAGGTGTGGAGGTGTTGATGGTGGTGGGGGTGAAGGTGGTGAGGTGGTGGTGAAGTGGTGGTGAGGTGAAGGTGGTGGGGTGAGTGTGAGGTGAAGGTGGTGAGGGTGAGAGGTGGGTGAGGGTGAGGGGTGTGGGGTGATGGTGTGGGGTGAAGGTGGTGGGAGGTGAGAAGGTGGTGGTGAAGGTGGTGGAGGGTGAAGGTGGTGGGGTGAAGGTGGTGGGGGTGGAAGGTGGTGGGGGTGAAGGTGGTGAGGTGAAGGTGGTGGGGTGAAGGTGGTGAGGTGAAGTGAGGAGGTAGTGGTGGGGGTGAAGGTGGTGAGGGTGAAGGTGGTGGGGGTGAAGGTGGTGAGGTGAGGTGGTGAGGTGAAGGTGGTGGGGTGAAGGTGGTGAGGTGAAGGTGGTGAGGTGAAGGTGGTGAGGGTGAAGGTGGTGAGGTGAAGGTGGTGAGGGTAAAGTGTGGGGTGAAGGTGGTGTGAGGTGAAGGTGGTGAGGTGAAGGTGGTGAGGGTGAAGGTGGTGAGGGTGAGAAGGTGGTGAGGGTGAAGGTGGTGAGGGTGAAGGTGGTGATGGTGGTGGTGAGGGTGAAAGAGGTGTGGGGTGATGTGGTGGGGGGTGAAGGTGGTAAGTGAAGGTGGTGAGGTGTGAAGGTGGTGAGGGTGAAGGTGGTGGGGGTGAAGAGGCATGGGTGAAGGTGGTGGGGGTGAAGGTGGTGGGGTTAAGGTGGTGGTGAAGGTGGTGAGGTAGAGGTGGGCGAGGGTGAGAGGTGGTGAGGTGAGGTGGTGAGGGGTGAAGGTGTGAGGTTGAGGTGGTGGGGTGAGGTGGTGAGGGTGAAGGGTGTGGGGTGAAGGTGGTGAGGGTGAGGTGGTGAGGGTGAAGTGGTGAGGGTGAAGGTGGTGAGGGTGAAGGTGGTGAGGGTGAGAGAGGTGTGGTGTGAGGGGTAGGTGGTGATGGGTGAAGGTAGTGGGGTGAAGGGGTATGGGGTGATGGTGGGTGGGGGTGAAGGTGGTAGATGTGAGAGGTGGTGAGGTGAGGTGGTGGTGAAGGTGGTGGGGGAATTAGCAGAGGTGGTGAGGGTGAAGGTGGTGATGGTGAAGTTGGTGAAGGGTGAGAGAGTGTGGGGTGATGGTGGTGAATTGAAGGTGGTAGGGGTGAAGGGTGTGAGAATGAGGTGGAGGGTGAAGGTGGTAGGGGTGAAGGTGGGTGGGGGTGAAGGGTGGTGGGGTGAAGGTGGTGAGGTGAAGGTGGTGAGGGGTGGAGAGGTGGTGGGGTGAGAGGTGGGTGAGAGGTGGTGGGGTGAAGGTGGTGAGGTGAAGGTGGTGGGGGTGAAGAGGTGGTGAGGGTGAAGTGGTGAGGGTGAAGGTGGTGAGGGGTGAAGGTGGTGAGGGTGAAGGTGGTGAGGTGAAGTGGTGGGGTGAGGTGGTGGGGGTGAAGGTGGTGAGGAGGTGAGAGGTGTGGTGGTGAAGGTGGTGAGGTGAAGGTGGTGAGGTGAAGGTGGTGAGGTGAAGGTGGTGAGGGTGAAGGTGTGGGGTGAGAGGTGGTGAGGGGTGAAGGTGGTGGAGGTTGAAGGTGGTGATGGTGAGGTGGTGAGGGGTGAAGGGTGTGGGGTGGAAGGTGTGGGGGGTGAGTGGTAGGGTGAGGTGGTGGGGTGAAGGTGTGGTGAGGGGTGAAGGTGGTGGAGGGTGAAGGTAGGGGGCGAAGGTGGTGGGTGAAGGTGCAGGGGAGGTGAAGGTGGTGGGGGGGGAAGGTGGTGAGGGGTGAAGGTGGTGAGGGTGAAGGAGTGTGGGGTGATGGTAGGGAAGAAGGTGGTGAGGCGAAGGCGGTGGAGAGGGTGAAGGAGGTGGGTGAAGGTGGTAGGGGTGAATGTAGGAGGGTGAAGGTAAAGTGGGAGTGGCAGAGTGTGATGGGGCGAATGCGGAGGGTGAAGGGCGGGGTGATTGCGGTGGGGGTGAAGGTGGTGAGGTGAAGGTGGTGAGGGGTGAAGTGGGTGGTGAGGGTGAAGGTGGTGAGGGTGAAAGATGGGTGAGTGGTGGGGGTGGTGAGTGTGGGTGAAGGGAGAGGGTGAAGGTGCAGGAGGTGAAGGGGGTGGGGGTGAAGGTGGTGGGGTGAAGGTGGTATGGGAAGGTGGTGAGGGTGAAGGTGGTGAGGTGAAGGTGGTGAGGCGAAGGTGGTGGGGTGAAGGTGGTGAGGTGAAGGCGGCGAGGGCGAATGGGTGGAGGCGAATGGGGCGAAGGCGGTGGGGGAAGGAATGCGGTATGAATGCAAGGATTATGAATGTGAGTGATGGGGTGAATAAGTAGAGAATGGTGAGTATGAGGTATGGTAAAGAAGTCAGGAGGGTGAAGGCAGAAGAAGGTGGGGTGAAGGCAGAGGTGAAGGTAAGGTGGTGAGGTGAAGGTGGTGAGGTGAAGGTGGCAGAAGGTGGTGAGGTGACAGGAGGTGAAGGTAAGGAAGAGTGGGGTGAAGGTGGTGGAGGGGTGAAGGTGGGTGAGGGGTGAAGGTGGTGAGGGTGAAGGAGAGGGAAGGCAAGAGGGCGAAGGTGGTGAGGGTGAAGTGCAGGAGGGTGAAGGGTGGTGAGGGAGAAGGTGGGTGGTGGAGGCGAAGGTGGTGAGGCTGATTGGGGCAGTGATTGCAGGGGCGAAGGAGGCGAAAGCGGGCGGGGGTGACGAGTGCGTGGGGCGAATGCAGAGGGGTGAAGTGCGGCGTGAGGGGTGAAGGTGGCGAGGCGAGTGCGGTGGGCGAAGGTAGGGAGATGGGGTAAGAGGGCGAAGGTAGGAAGAAGGTGGTGAGTGGGTGATGCGTGAGGGTGAATGCGGTGAAGAATGAGGTGAGGGAAGTAATGCGGCGGCGGGTGGAATGTGGTGGGGTGAATGGGTGGGAGGGCGAATGCGTGGCGAGGGCGAATGCGGAGAGGCGAATGGGCAGGGAAGGGCATGGGTGAAGGTGAGGGGCGAGGGGTGATGTGAATAAGAGGAGAATGCGGTGGTGAAGGGAGTAAGAGTAGGCGAAGGCGGTGGGGGTGAAGGTGGCATGGGGTGAAGGCAGGGGCGACGGTGGGTGGGTGAGAATGGTGGGAGTGGGTGAAGGTGGTGAGGTGAAGGCGGTGGAGGGTGAAGGTGGGTGAGGTGAAGGTGCAGGAGGGGTGAAGGCGAATGCGGTGGGGTGAAAGTGCGCGAGGTGAAGGTGCAGGGGTGAATAGCGGTGAGGCGAAGTGCGGGAGGCGAAGGGGCAAGAGGCGGTGAAGGTGAGGTGAATGCGGCGATGGGTGAATGATGGGGCGAGGCGGTAAGAATATGCGCGAGGCGAATGCGGGATGGGGTGAATGCGGCGAGGGCGTAAATGCGAAGGCGGCGGGTGAATGGGGTGAATGCGGTGAAGTGCGGCGGGGGGGAATGCGGGGGTGAATGCGGTGAGGGGCGAATGCGGAAAGCGAAGACGGTGGTGGGGGTGAAGTGCGGGAGGAAGAAGGTGGTGAGGTGAATGGGTGGGCGAAGGTGGGTGGAAGGCAGAGTGGCGAATGCGGTGGGGAAGTGAAGTGCAGGAGGAAATAAGAGTGGCGAAGGTGGCGGGGGTGAATAAGTGAATGGTGAGGCGAAGTGGTGGCGAATGCGGTGAGGCGAAATGCAGTGAGGCGAATGCGCGACGGCGTAAAGAATGCAGACGGCGAATGCAAGATAAGAATAAGGTGAAGAGTAAGAATGTGAGGCGAATGCGGGTGATAAAGTGAGGGCGAATAGTGGTGAGGCAGCGTGGCGAAGGTGGTGAGGCGAATGGGTGAGGTGATGCAGAGATGGGGTGATGGAGGAAGGTGGTGAGGGGTGAAGGGCGAGGCGAATGCGAGGAGTAAGAATGCGGCAGGCGAAAGCGCTGGGGGTAATGGGTGGTGAGGTGAAGATGCGGTGGGGGTGAAGGCGCAGGTGATGGGTGAATATGGTGGGAAGAAGGTGGCGGGGCGATGAAGGAGGTGAATGCAGGGGGGCGAATGTGCAGGAAGTGAATGCTGTGAGGCGAATGCGGCGGTAATGCTGGCGAGGAGGTCGTAATGGGCGAATGCGCAGGAAGTGGTAGCAGTGGGGCGAATGCAGGGGTGAAGGCGGCGGAGGCGAATGGGGCAGGGGTGATGGTGGGGCGAATGCGGCGAGGCAGAAGTGCGGCGGGGCGAAGGAAGAGCAAGAATGCGGCGGCGCTGATAGCGAAGGGTGCAGAGGCGGTGGTGAAGGGGTGGCGAGGGAGATGGTGCAGGGGGTGAATGCGGTGGGGGTGAATGCGTAAGGAAGGCGGTGGCGGCGAATGCGGCGGGGGCGAATGTAAGCGTGAAGGACGCGGCGAAAAGGCAGGGAGGGGGTGAGATAAGGTGAGGGTGAGGTGGTGAGGAAGGAAGGTGAGGGTGAAGGTGGTGGAGGGTGAAGGCGTGGGGTGAGGTAGGGGGTGAAGGTGGTGAGGGTGAAGGTGGTGAGGGTGAATGAGGTGGGTGAAGGTGTAGGTTGCAGGAGGGTGAAGGTGGCGAGGTGAAGGTGGCGGGGTGAAGGTGGTGAGGTGAATGGTGAGGTGAAGGCGGTGAGGGTGAAGGCGGGAGGCGAATGGTGGGGGCGATATGGTGGGGGTGAAGGCGGTGAGGCGAATGCGGCGGAGGGCGAATAAGTGGCGATGACGAATAAGGCGAGTGGCGAATGCGGTAAAGAATGTATGATGCAGAATGCGTAAAGAATATGGCGAGGGCGAATGCGGCGGGCGAAGCGTGAAGTAATGCGGCGATGGGCGAATGGCGGGGAGAATGCGCGAGGCGAGGGTGCAGGGGGCGTGAGCGGCGGGGGCGAAGGGCAGGGCGAATGCGGCGAGGGCGACGGCGGTAAAGTGAAGGGCGTGGGCGATGCGGGGGGGTGAAGTGCGGTGAGGCGAAGGCGGTGAGGTGAAGGTGGTGAGGTGAATGAGGTGGGGCGAAGGTGCGGTGAGGGCGAAGGTGGTGAGGCGAAGGGTGTAAGCGATGGTAAGAATGGGTGAGTGGAATGGTGAGGCGAAGGAGGTGAGGTGAAGGTAGGGGGGTGGAAGCTGCAGGAGGGTGAAGGTGGTGAGGGCGAAGGTGGCGGGGGTGAAGGTAGGAGGGTGAACGAGGAAGAATGCGGCGGAGGCGAATGCGCAGGAGGGTGAAGGCGGCGGGGGCGATAGGATGGGCGAATGCGTGAGGCGAATGCGGTGGAAAAGCAGAGGGCGAATGGCGCAGTGAATGCGGCGGGCGAATGCGGTGGGCGAATGAGGCAAGAATGCGACGGCAGGGGGCGGATGGGCGCGACGGCGGTGGGGGGGCGAATGCGGCGGGGCGAAGAATGCGGCGTGGAGGGCGGAGGTGAGGCGAAGGCAGAGGTGAAGGCGGCGGTGGCGGTGGGGGTGATGCGGTGAGGCGAATGGTGGGGGGCGAAGGTGGTGAGGGTGAAGGGGGTGGGGAAGGTGGAAGGAGGAGGGCGAAGGTGTGCGAGGTGAAGGTGGCGGGTGAAGGTGGTGAGGGTGAATGCAGAGGGGTGAAGGTAGGAGGCGAAGGCGCAGGAGGGCGATGGGGGTGATGGGGTGATGGTGGCGGGGGGTGAATGGGGCAGAGGCGAATATGGTGAAGAAGGCGGAGGAAGACGGCGGAGGGTGAATGCGGAAGAATAAGGAGGCGAAGGTGGGGCGACGGCAGGAAGAATGCGGTGATGCGAATGCGGTGATGCATGAATAAGTGATAACGAATGCGGCGATGGGCGAATGTGGGCGACGGGGCGTGACGGCGAAGGGAAGTAATGCGGCGATGCTTAAAGTGGTGAGGCGAATGCGGCGTGATGGGCGAAGCGGCGAGTGCGAAGCGGCGAGGCGGCGTGAGGATGCGGTGGGGGCGAAGCCAGGTGAAGGTGGGTGAGTGGCGAATGTGGTAAGGTACGGTGAGGGTGAAGGTGGTGGCGGTGATGGGCAAGATGGCAGGGTGAAGGTGCAGGAGGGTGAAGGTGGAAGAGGTGAAGGTGGTGGGGGGTGAAGGTGAAGGTGGTGAGGCGAAGGTGCAGAGGAATGCGGTGGGGTGAAGGTGGTGAGGGCGAATGCGGTGAGGGTGAAGGGTGGTGGGGGGTGAAGGTGGTGGGGGTAATGCGGCGGAGGAAGAATGCGGCGGGGGCGAATGCGGTGAGAGGGCGAATGCGGTGAGGGTAATGCGAAAGGACGGTGAAGAATGCGGCGGAGGCGAATGCGGCGAGTGGGCGACGATGCGTAAAGGAATGCTATGGGCGAATGCGGCGATAAGAATGCGGCGAGGGGCGAATGCGGCGGGGGCGTGAATGCGGCGAGTGGGCGAATGCGGTGAGGCGAATGCGGCGTGCGAATGCGCAGGGCGTGAATGCGGTGAGGCGAAGCTGCGAGGGAATGCGTGAGGGTGAAGGCAGAGTGGGGTGAATATGCGGGGGTGAAGGTGGCAGGGGGTAATGCGGTGGGGAGGCGATGCGCAGAGTGCGAAGGGAGGGTGAAGGCAGCAGGGGCGAAGGTGGCGAGTGGGTGAAGGGTGGCGGGGTGAATGTGGTGAGGCGAATGGCGTGAGGGTGAAGGTGGTGAGGTGAAGGGCGGGTGATGGTGGTGGGGGGGTGAAGGTGCAGAGGGTGAAGGTGGTGAGGTGAAAGGTGGTGAGGGTGAATGCGGTGAGTGGGCGAATAAAAAAGGGTGGTGAGGCGAGAATGCAGTGGGGGGCGAGAATGCGGCGTGGGTGAATGCAGGCGATGGCGAATGCGGATGGGCGAATGGGCGTGAAGATTGCGGTGGGGGCGACGCTAAGGGCGAAGTAATGGGGGCAGATAAGAAGGCGGTGATGGGCGAATGCGGCGAGGCGAATGCGGCGGTGAGGCGATGCGGCGAAGGCGGTCGCGGCGAGGCGAAGTGCGTGGGGACGGCGGGGGTGAATGCGGTGAGGGCGGTATGCGGCGGAGGGTGAATGCGGTGGCGGCGAATGCAGGGGGTGAAGGTGGTGGGGGCGAATGCAGGAGTGTAATGAGGGGAAGCTGGTGAGGCGAATGCGGTGGGGGTGAATGCGGTGGGGGCGAATGCGGTGAGGTGAAGGGGTGAAGGGTGGGTGAGGCGAATGCGGTGAGGCGAATGCGGTGGGTGAATGCGGTGAGGCGAAGGCGGTGAGGGCGTGAATGCGGCGGGGGGTGAATGCGGTGGGCGAAGGGCGGTGAGGGCGAATGCGGCGAGGCGAATGCGGTGAGGGCGAATGCGGTGAGGGCGAATGCGATGGGCGAATGCGGCGATGAGTATGCAGAGGGCGAGAATGCGAGGCGACGGCGAGGCGTGAATGCGGCGGAGGGCGAATGCGGCGACGGCGAATGCGGTGAGAGGCGAATGGGCGGGGTGACGGCAGGGCGAATGCGGCGAGGGTGAAGGCGGCGAGGTGAATGCGGTGAGGCGAATGCGGTGGGGTGAAGGTGGTGAATGCGGTGAGGGCGAAGGCTGCGGTGGGGGTGAAGGTGGTGAGGGTGAAGGCGAGGTGAAGGGGTGGGGGTGAAGGTGCAGAGGGTGAAGTGCGGCGAGGTGAATGGTGGGGGTGAAGGGTGGGTGAGGCGAAGGTGGTGAGGCTGCGGTGAGGAAAGGTGGTGGAGGTGGTGAGGGTGAAGGTGGTGAAGTGGAAGGTGGTGATGGTGATGCGAGGGTGAAGGGGCGATGGCAGGGGGTGAAGGTGGTGAGGCGAATGCGGTGAGGTGAAGGGTGGTGAGGTGAAGGCAGTGGGGGTAATGCGGTAGGGAAGGTGAAGAAGTGCGGTGAAGAAGGCAGAGGGTGAATGCGGTGAGGGCGAATGCGGGTGAAGGCAGAGGCGAGAGGGTGAGGCGAATGGTAGGTATGAGGGCGAATGCGGCGGAGGGCGAAGTATGATGATGAATGCGGTGATGGGCGAATGTCACGAAGTTTGCGCAGGGAAGTGAATGCGGCGAGGGGCGAATGCAGGTATGAATGCAGAGGCGAATGCGGTGAGTGGGCGAAGCGCGGTGGGGGTGAATGCGGCGAGGAGAAGGGCGACGGTGGTGGAGAATGCGGCGAGTGGAATGCGGTGAGTGCGAAGGCGGTGAGGGTGAAGGTGGTGAGGTGAAGGGCTGGGAGACGGTGGCGGGGGTGAAGGCAGAGGCGAATGCGGCGGATGCGTAATGCGGTGAGGGTGAAGGCAGGGTGAAGGTGGTGAGGGGTGAAGGCAGGAGGGTGAAGGTGGTGGGGCGAAGCTGCGGTGGGGGGTGAAGGCAGAGGTGAAGCTGCGGTGGGGTGAAGCTGCGGGGGAGGGCGGTAAGAGGGCGAAGGGCGAAGATGGTGAGGGAAGAATGCGTGATGGGAAGGTGGCGAGGCGAATGATGAGAAGGAAGTAGTGAAGGATGGCGGGGTGAATGCAGAGCGGGCGAATGCGGTGGGGGAAGTGAATGGGTATGAGGGTGAATGCGGCGAGGCGGAATGCGAGGGTGGGTGGCATGAAGTGCGATGGTAAAATGGCGGGGGCGAATGGTGAGGGCAGAATGCGGGATGGGGGTAATGGGCGGAAGACGGTGGCAAAGGAAGTATGGCGGGCGAATAGGTAAGAGGTGAATGATGCGTGAAGTAATGCGGTGGGGGCGAATGCGGCGAGGGCGAATGCGGTGGGGGCGAATGTGGCGGGGCAATGCGCAGGAGGGCGAAGGCGGTGAGGCGAATGCGGTGAAGAAGGCGGGTGAAGAAGTGGGGGTGAGGGCGAATGCGGTGGGGGTGTGAGTGGGTGAATGGGCGAGGTGAAGGGTGTGGGGCGATGGGGGTGGGGTGAAGGTGGTGAGGGTGAAGGTGGTGAGTGGTGAAGGATGAAGGTGGAGGTTAATGTGGCGAGGGCGAATGTGGGTGATAAGTAATGCGGTGGGGTGAATGCGCAGGAGTGGCAGAACTGGCGAGGCGAATGCGGTGAGGCGAATGGGCGTGGGGCGACGGTGGTGGGGTGAAGTGCGGTGGGTGAAGGCGGCGAGGCGAATGCGGCGGAGGAGTGAAGAGGCGAAGGCCGAAGTGAATGCGTTGATGTAAGCGATTGCGAAGTTTATCGGGGCGGAAGAATGGGAGGGTAATGTGGTGATGAATGGAGGGCGAATGCAAGGAGGGTGAATAAGCAGGAGGCGAATGGGTGTGACGGCGAATGCGGTAAAGCGTAAGGCGATAATGCGGTGAGGCGAATGCAGGGGGCGATAATGCAGGAGGGCGAATGAGTGGGAATGCGGTGAGGCGAATGCGGTGGGGTGAATGTGGCGGGGGTGAGTGAGGTGAAGTGAAGGCAGAGGTGGTGGGCTGAATAAAGCTGAAGAAGGTGGTGAGGGTGAAGGTGGTGGGGGTGAAGGTGGTGGTGGTTGCGGTGGGGTGAAGGTGGGTGAGTAAGAGAATGCGTGGGGTGATGGTGGGGGTGAAGGGGGCGAATGCGGTGGGCGTGAATGTGGTGGTGCGAATGCGGTGAGGCGAATGCGGTGATAGTGAATGCGGCGGGGGAGAATGGTGTATGAATGTATGATATGAAATGCTATGATATGAATGTTAAGGAAATGATGTTGTAAAGAATAAGATGTGATGGGGTGAAGGTTAAGTTGTTGGGTGTGGGGGGTGTGGGTGAGGTGGTAAAGGATAAGTAAGGTTGGTGGGGTGGAAGGTGGGTGATGGTGGGGGTGAAGGTGATGGTGGGGTGAATGTGGTGAGGGTGAAGGTGTGGGGTGAAGGGGCGGGGGATGGTGGTGGGGGTGAAGGTGGTGAGGGCGAAGGTGGTGAGGTGAAGGTGGTGAGGGTGAAGGCAGAGGTGAAGGAGGGGTGAAGGTGGGAGGGTGAAGGTGGTGAGGGTGAAGGGTGGTAAAGAACAGGAGGGTGAAGGCAGGAAGTAGTCATGCTAAAGAATACGCTGGAGGGTGAATGCTGGGGTGAATGTGCCAGTATTGCAGGAGGGCAGAAGGGGCAGGGGGCGAAGGGTGAGGTGAAGCCGGGGTGGTGGGGTGAAGGCGCCAGTAGGCTGCGGTGAGGCGAAGGTGCGGGGGGGTGAATGCAGGATGGTGACTGTGGGGGGGTGAAGGTGGTGGGGGAAGGTAGGAAGAAGGCGGGGGGTGACGGTGGTGGGGGTGGAAGGGGGAGGGATGGTGGTGGGGGTGAAGGCAGGAGGGTGTGGCTGCAGGAGGGCGAATGCGTGGTGGAGGGATGGTTGCAGGAGGGTGAAGGTGGTGGGGGTGAAGGTGCAGAGGGTGAAGGTAGTGAGGGTGAAGGGTGGGGGGGGTGAAGGGTGGTGAGGGTGAAGGTGGTGGGGGGGTGAAGGCGGGTGAGTGAAGTGAAGGTGCTGGAGGTGAATGTGGAGGGAGTAGTAGGAAGAAGGTGGTGGAGGGTGAATGTGTGGGGTGAAGGCAAGAAGGGAGAGGGTGATGGGGGTGAAGGTGGTGAGGGTGAAGGTAGGAGGGTGAAGATGGTGAGGGTGAAGGTGGTGAGGGTGAATGCGTCTGGTGAAGGGTGGGTGTAAGGAGGGTGAAGGTGGCAGGGGGTGAAGGCGGAGGGTGACTTGGTGGTGGGGGGTGAAGGTGGTGAGGAAGATGCGGGGGGGTGAAGGTGGTGGGGGGGTGGTTGGGTGTGGGTGAAGGTGGTGAGGTGAATTCCAGGAGAGCGGCTGCGGTAGCTTTGAAGGTGAAGTGGGGTGAAGGTGGGGTGAAGGGGTGTGGGTGAAGGTGGTGAGGGGTGAAGGAGGTGGGGGTGAAGGGGTGTGGGGGTTAGGGGGTGGCAGAAAATCCACTCCAAAGCAAATTATATCTAGCACATAAATGAGTCTGGGCAAGAGAGATGAACTGGAATATTACAAGTGGGTAAGAAAGATAAACTGGGCATCAAATCACATTGAATTGAAACAGTTTATTTAGCCAGATACAGAGTGGATAATAATAACAATATTAACATGGCTGAGCCAGTTGAGAACCCGAGCTCTCTTGTAGGCACCTGATATATACTATACATTTATCTCAAGGAAGTATTATGTAAGATTTAGTAACATCTGGAATAGTACAATATCATGGTGGTAATAAGAACATCTCATAATGTTACCAAGGTTATCACTTCAATATTTATTTATTTTATATATTTATTATTTTTATTTTTTTATATTATAAGTATATACATAAGTTACAGTGGAATTGAAAAACATAAGTATAATGGGGGAGCAGTACAACATGAGTTGTACAGTAATAAGGTTGAACAAGAGGACAGAGCTGTCAGGATTGTGTCTAGTTGGCAAATATTTTTATTGCAATGGTAATTTCTTATGTATTTACATGATAATTTCAGATAAAACGGTTATGATGGTACAATAAAAGCAGATACTGTAAATATAGTAGGTGTTACAAGAAATATTAATACTTAGACAATAGATATATTTTAAGAGATGATTTAAAGGAAGGGAGCGTAGTCTTGGGTCTAATGGGTGGGAGTAAGTTGTTCCACACCTACACACCGGGATATTTTATGTAGGTCTGGGACTGAGAGGAGCGCATGGGGGGTGGTCTTAGTACCTCTTGGTGCCTCAAGTTGTATCACTGATTATTCCGGAACTGGAAATAATTATTGTCAAGCAAGTGATTGATAGATTTGTAAACAAAGAGGGCACAGCAGTAGGTGTTAATATCTTCGAATTTTAACATTTTCAATTTAGCAAATTTTTCGTTTGTGTGATGTTTTTTTTTCAAGTAGGTCATTGTCCGCACAACTCTCTTTTGTGCAGTTACCAGAGATTGTGTTTTTGAAGAGCCAGAGGCCACCTCATAGTGTGTGACAGTGTATCAGGTGTTGGTAAACAAGATCATGATAGATTTCTTTCATTGCTGTGAAAGTGAGTGACTGTCGAGTGTGATACATGATACCGCACTGTTTATTGACTTTACTGTGAATGGCTTGTATGTGGTTTCTTCAGTTAAATTTCTCATCAACAATAACTCCGAGGAATTTAGTATTTTGTTCGCGTGTGAGGACTGTATTACATGGGGTAGTAGTAGTAGTAGTAGTAGTAATCGTTTGTATGTGTTTATTTAGCAACAACTTTATTGGAAAAGTAAATTAATTTAACCACTGATAAAATAAAATGGTAAATTGATAGTTGTGTCTAAAGCAGCCCATACATGATCAATAAAATTTACTCTCCATATTGACAGCAATAATTGGTCAAAATCCGTCTGCCACTGACCATTGTTCAATGGTCAGCTGCGGTCTTGAAGTTGACGCATTAGGTCCTGCATCACCAACCAAGAATATTGACAGCGACGTTTGTATAGCTCTTGCTCTCGTAGTTTTGCAAGGCAAGGATAAGAAAACAAGGCACAAACAGAACTGTTGGGCAAAACAAAAAACAAAATGGCAGAAGAAGTAGAATCATTACACTCATGATAATCTTTTGTCTGAATTGCGATACAATGAGCCAGCCAACTCCAAGAATTTTCTGAGAATGGATGGAGAATGTTTTGATAATTTACTGCAGATGGTCACACCACTCAATGATACAGTGATGAGAGAAGCTATTCCTTCAAGTCAGTGACTATCAATAACTTTGCGGTACCTGGCCACTGGGAAAACATATGAGGACCTGAAATTCATAAATGCTATATCACCATAATCGAGAAGCCAAATTGTAATAGAAACCTGTGAAATATAATACTGTGTCTCAAAGATTATATACAGGTAAGGATACAAATATTGCTTAAATAAAAAAATATATTTTAAGGGTGCATACATTATGGAAATGTATAGGTGTTTCACACATCACATTAATATTTTCCTAAGATCAATGACCAAGTAAATTAGTATAACAACGAGCAATGATAATAATGACATCTTCCAGAGCGCTGTGCCCTTTTGTGGAACACGGCATGTTTACCAGTTGACCTCCCGACACAGACTGACGAAATATTGAGCAATATAATCGTGATATTATTGAGAACACGTCAATAAAATATATATATTTTTATTTCTTCAATATATTTCGCAAAACTTCAATATCACTCATGCACGATCAATAACATTGTCAATGTCAAATATTGAATCAATATTGAACGTGAGTGAGTCGCTTTACATCATATTAACTAATCACCTAAATAGAAAAGTTGTCAGTTGTCGAGGTCAGAGTACCATGCTATACGTTCACCACAAAGTCATCTCGGGTTATGGCAGCTGCTCCATGTGGCTGCCTCACCACCATCTGTTATGGTCAGATTCGAAGCAGAAAATTTTTTTAATTTCTTTTCGAACAGAGAAAAATATCAAAAGCGCGGAGTCCATTGTTTTATTCGTTATGGGACTGTTAACGCGTCTGCTCTTCTTCTGTCTATATTATTAATCAAACACAAATCTCATAGTATGTTTCCCTGGAGTTTTCTGGCAACATAAACACGGAGTATCTCCCACAGCCACAGTACACTATGGTCACACAATGTCTGCTAACAAGATGTACACAATTTTTTGGACATTACTTAATTTAATAGTTTCTCCTTTGAAGGATGAGTCACTGTGTCCTTAGAAGACTCTTTAAGTTCATCATCACTCCTCAGCCGAGCACGCAGTCACTGTTCACTGGAGACGTTGGTTAAGTCTAATTCCCAGGAAAGACTTAAACAATAGACCATTTACTCTCAATATATTAAGAGTAGTGAGGCTACGGTCACCAGGAAAGACTTAAACAATAGACCATTTACTCTCAATATATTAAGAGTAGTGAGGCTACGGTCACCACGTGTAATGTTTGGTGGACACTGTAACACAAATCTATCAAGAAGGATAATGGAGTTACGAGGACACGTGTTGTGTGGAGAGTCATTGGACCATTGCTAAAGATGACCTCCATCAAGGGTGATTTGGGCATTATGGAAAATTTCTGGATGAACATTCTTCTTCGAACCAACATGTTTGTGAGAACACCTTTACTGTCCTTGCTCATGATCCCTTTATGTCTCTTGAACTCATGACGCATGTGCTCCTGTTGTTGTTGTTGTTTACACACATGAAGAGGAAGGTGGTGTTTACCTCCACTAACTGACACTTAACTTTTCACACTGCAGATGTAGGTAACTTTGTCTTTACACTGCAGCTTAATGTGAGCATAGTTGTGGCCTGTTATCACTTATGTTGGGTACGGCTTTCATTTCTTGATACTCGATTATTAACTCTCTTATATTATGTATTATTTACATTTATTTACACTTAATTAGCCCATAATTACCCTAAATAAAGCCAGACGCCGTGTGAGGACGTTTGTGCCAAAGAGCCAAAGTAAATACGGTGGTCACCTTCGATGTATGTTCATAAAATTAACTTAAATTTAAATTCTAATGATTACTTTGAATTTCTCACACCTAAAACCTGACTAGAGAGTCTAGACCAAAATCAATATTCCCATTACAATTGATAAAACATTTATAGCCCCTTTAGTGTTTTCCTGATCGTCGTGGAATGTAACAGCGGTCATCTTGGATTCTGAGTTTTCCTCAAGTAAAATTTTCTAAGTAGGCATCAAAGAACCTCTCCTGGAAAATTCAGTTTTCAACACTGTTTTCTAAGTTGTGTGTAATACCTTGTGTTATAAACTTGTGGCGTATCAGTCAGCAGTGGGCAGAGAATATCGTCAGGACTTCATATACACTAAGACGCGGAGTCTGGTACAGTATTAATACCAGGGCTTCACCTCAACCCTTACATGATATCAGGTTGACTATCCTTATGCTTTAACAGGATATATATCGCCTGAACACCTCACTCCCTCTCTCAGAAAGGTCTAGACCACGCCCTCTCTCAGACAGGTCTAGACCACTCCCTCTCTCAGACAGGTCTAGACCACTCCCTCTCTCAGACAGGTCTAGACCACTCCCGCTCTCAGAAAGGTCTAAACCACGCCCTCTCTCAGACAGGTCTAGACCACTCCCTCTCTCAGACAGGTCTAGACCACCCCCTCTCTCAGACAGGTCTAGACCACTCCCTCTCTCAGACAGGTCTAGACCACTTCCTCTCTCAGACAGGTCTAGACCACCCCCTCTCTCAGACAGGTCTAGACCACTCCCTCTCTCAGACAGGTCTAGAGACAGGGTCTGACTGCACAGGTCTAGCAGACAGGTCTAGACCACCCTCCCTCTCTCAGACATCTAGACCACTCCCACCCCTCTCTCCAGAGACAGGACCACAGGTCCCACCCACCTCTTTCAGACAGGTGTAGACCCCTCTCCTCTCAGACAGGCTCCAGACCACTCTCTCAGACAGGTCTAGACCACTCCCTCTCTCAGACAGGTCTAGACCACCCCCTCTCAGACAGATCTAGACCACCCCTCTCCAGACTTCTCTCTCAGACAGGTCTAGACCACTCCCTCTCTAGACCCTAGACCACCTCTCTCAGACAGATCTAGACCACCCCTCTTTCAGACAGGTGCACCCCTCTCTCCCAGACCACCTCTCAGACAGATCCAGACCACCCCCTCTCTCAGACAGGCCCAGACCACTCCTCTCTCCAGACAGGTCTAGATCACCCTCTCCAGAAAGGTCTAACTCACTCCTCTCTCAGACAGGTCTAGACCACTCCATCTCAGAAACCACCCTCTCTGAGACTCTAGACCACCCCTTCTCAGACAGGTGAGACCACCCCCTCTCAGACAGGTCTAGACCACTCTCTCAGACAGGTCCTAGACCACCCCCCTCTCAGACAGGACCACCTCTCTCAGACCACTCTCTCTCAGACAGGTCTAGACCACCTCTCTCAGACAGGTCCAGACCACTCTCTCTCTCAGACAGACAGACAGGACTCCCTCTCAGACAGTCTCCCTCTCTCAGACAGTCCAGACCACCCCTCTCAGACAGGTCTAGACCACTCTCTGAGACCTAGACCACTCCCTCTCAGACAGGTCTAGACCACCCCTCTCTCTCAGACAGATCTAGACCACCCCTCTCTCAGACAGGCTCCAGACCACTCTCTCAGACAGGGACCACTCTCTCAGCAGGTCTAGACCACCCCTCTCTCTCTCTCAGACAGATCTAGACCACCCCCTCTCCAGACAGGCCCAGACTGAGACAGGCTCCAGACCCTCTCTCAGACAGGTCAGACCACTCCCTCTCTCACTCTCTCCTCCAGACAGGTCCTCCTCAGACACAGACCACCTAGACCACTCTCTCTCAGACAGATCAGACCACCCCTCTCTCAGACAGGTCTAGACCACTCCCTCTCTCAGACAGAGACCCAGACCACTCCCTCTCTCAGACAGGGACCACCCCTCTCAGACAGGTCTAGACCATTCCCCTCTCAGACAGGGGTCCCAGACCACCCCTCTCTCAGACAAGACCACCCCCTCTCCCTAGACCACTCTCTCAGAGGGGTGGCGGGAGAAGGAGGTGTGAAAGGGAGGAGGAGGTGTGGTGGGAGGAGGAGGGAGGAGGTGTGGCGGGAGAAGGAGGTGTGTGGCGGGAGGAGGAGGAGGTGGGGGAGGAGGAGGAGGAGGAGGTGTGGAGAAGGAGGTGGTGGGGAGGAGGAGGAGGTGTGTGGCGGGAGGAGGAGGAGGTGTGTGTGGGGGAGAAGGAGGTGGGGAAGGGAGGAGGAGGTGGAGGGAGGAAGAGAGGAGGAGGTGTGAGGAGAAGGAGGAGGTGTGTGGCGGGAGAAGGAGGTGAGAGGAGGAGGTGTGTGGAGGAGGTGTGGAGGAGGAGGGGTGGAGAAGGCGGTGTGGGGGAGGAGGAGGTGTATGGCGAGAGGAGGAGGTGTGTGGGGAGGAGGAGGAGGTGTTTGAACGGAGAAGGAGGTGTGGCGGGGAGGAGAAGGGTGGAGGAGGAGGTGGGGAACGGAGGAGGTGTGTGGGAGGAGGTTTGTGGCGGGAGGAGGAGGTGTGTGGCAGGAGGAGAAGGTGTGTGGCGTTAGGGAGGAGGTGTGGAGGTGTGTGGCAGGAGGAGGTGTGGGGAGGCAGGGAGGAGGTGTTTGGCGGGAGGTGTGTGTGGACGGAGGAGGTGGCGGGAGGAGGGAGGTGTGGCGGAAGGAGGTGTGTGGCAGGAGGCCAGGGGGGAGGAGGTGTGTGGACGGAGGAGGTGTGTGGACGGGAGGAGGTGTGTGGACGGGAGGAGGTGTGTGGCGGGAGGAGGTGTGGACGGAGGAGGAGGTGTGGGGGGAGGAGGAGGTGTGGGGTGGGAGGAGGAGGTGTGTGGACGGAGGAGGAGGAGGTGGTGGCTGGAGGAGGTGTGTGGACGGAGGATGGAGGAGGAGGTGTGGCTGGAGGAGGTGTGTGGAGGAGGAGGTGTGTGACGGAGGAGGTGTGACGGAGGAGTGTGTGACGGGAGGAGGTGTGTGGCGGGAGGAGGTGTGTGAATGGAGGAGGAGGTGTGTGAACGGAGGAGGTGTGTGTGAAGGTTCTAGTGAAGGTTGGGGGGTGGGATAGGTAGCCGCTGCCAACACTCCCTCCAGTTATATATAAAGCACTTCACTCCTTCCCCTCACCTTGTTATTGAGACGGTGACGGCACACATACACACACACACATACACACACACACACACACAAACACACACACACACACACACACACACGGGCATTAGACGGGGTGGTGAAGGAACACCCCAGGGCTGACGTTGCCCATCTACCACAGTCTAGCTCAACCTCCCTCATCGCCCACACGTCTTGTAAGATACTGAACGACCCCCACTACCTTCTTCCCTCCCTCCGTACCTCAACGTGCGCGTGCACACACATACACACACACACTGGGGAGGAGCTCGTCGACCCCAGGTATGTTTTGTAGTTGTGTGACAGGGACGGGGAAGCAGCCTATTGAGATGATCTCCGTTGACCACACCACTGTTGACCACACCCCTGTTGACCTCATCCCTGCTGACCACATCTATGCTGACCATATCCTTGCTGACCACATCCCCGCTGACCACACCCCTGCTGACCACATCCCTGCTGACCATACCCCTGTTGACCACATCCATGCTGACTACACCCGTCAAAAAGAACCCTTAAAACTGTAATTAAGAAAGAACTTATTGATGAGTTTGACGCAAGTAGACAAGTGCAAACAGGCACTAGTCGATCTATACTTTACCATGATGAGATGTATCAAGTGAAACATGTATATGGAGCAAGTAACAAGATCACTAGATTACAAGATGTTGTAACCGCGAGATTAAGGTTAGGATATAAGTACCTTTGGCAGTATGTTCCTTAAGCAGATGTAAACAAGACTAAATGAAAAGTGTGTGGCCAGACATATGGCCACACACTTGAACACTACGTCCTCGACTGTGTGAAGATAGAACCTTTTAGGGACAGGTCCAAGCACACTGTGTGTGAAATGGCACAACACTTCATCTCCAATGGCAATTTAGCCGACATATTAAGATTGCATCCACTTTTTTGCACTTAGTAACTATATCAGTTCGAATGTATAGAACCAAATACACAATGTGCTTGAATACTTCTCACGCAAATGTGAAAAACAAAGTGTGCGACCAGACATACTGCCTCACACGCCTGTACTCACTCATTTGTGAATAAGTTACCCTTTATGTATAGAACTAAACAAATAATGTAATTGAAATATTGTGTATCATTCAGTGCCATAATATCCTGACAACTGGGGTTAATTATTTTAATCGTTCATAGGAGCGATTTTGGTTTGTGCAGGACAATAAGACCCATGTCGTTGACGCGATGAGTATAATTCGGTCAAAACCTGTTAAAGAACAATTCACGTATAGCAAATGCTGGTATATCAGGACACACAGTTTGAATAGTGCGATCAATATACAGTATATAACCTATTAACCTCTTAAATATAACTCACATGTTACAACTGCTGATACATCAGGACACAGTTTGTATAACATGATCACACCAGTACATAAATACACTTATTAAAGTTATTTAGAGTTCTTAGAGGATTTAATAGTTCACAATCACACTCACGTTTTGGGGTCTAGGGCTTGACCAACGAGAACGAATATAATATCCTCCTGGTAGATGTTGGCTTTGCTGGAAATCACGGCATATCATTAGATTCACTTGTCGACCCCTTCCATCAGGCAGAGTCTCGTCGCTGGGCGTATTAACACTGAGTCCTTTGTCTTCACTTTAACACTTCGCATCAGGCCATCTGCGCTCGGTAGAGCCTCCAGTACTCTCCCTAGCATCCACTGACTCCACGGGAGGGGTTGTCCAGAGATGATCACGATATCCCCAGCGTGGAGATTACGGCGAGTTTTGAAGAACTTTTGTCGCTGACGGAGTGTTGGGAGATATTCCTTTACCCACCTCTTCCAAAATTGGTCCGCAATGAATTGGGCATGCTTCCATCTTCGTCGGTACGCTTGTGCCATGGACCGATCGCCTCCGGTGGACAGTGTCTTCGGGTTCATCCGTAGTATGTGAAGCGGCGTTAGTGCTTCTAGATTCTTTTGGGTCGTCAGACACTGGGGTGATGGGCCTTCCGTTGATGATCTCTTCTATGGCGCAGAACAAAGTGTTGAGGCACTCATCGTCTAGTGTCTGGGTGCTGTTACGACCGTGTCGTATTTTTCTATTATTTTTTATAACATGCTGCCATGTTGTTCCATATTATTCCTGTAATGATGTGTTATAGTTACTAATATATATTCTAGTCACCTTACCCTGTGCTGTTAAGGTTTAACTGTCATTATTTGTTCAAACCCATCTTATTTCTTCATTTAGTATTGTAACAAGCATTCCTTGTTTCTCTAACGACCATCTGCATCGTTAAACGACCCATGTTTCATAGGCGTGTCTCAGTGGCTGGAGCCGACCTTATATATAGTACCCCACCAGCAGACTGAGTTCAGTCCAGTCCTCCTGTCATTCAGTTCACGTTCTTTTGAGTGACACCCGTCACCTGTTACTTATACTTTATTTTATTACTGTGTTGTTCCTGTCGCCACCAATGTGGTATATCTATGTGAGTACCTATTTATGTCTCTTATGTGTCCATCAGTGCTTGCTTAGTTACATTTAAGTAATTCAGTGTTGTTTCACGATAGTTAATTTCAGTGTTAGTATTTTTTATGTTTATGCAGTGTTAACGTTATCCAGTGCTTAATTTTTATTCTATATATTTAAGCTGTTCTTTTGATGTTTAGATGTTTTAGTATCATTTGTGTCTTAAAAGTTTCGATAGTGAATCAATTTGTTGTGACAGCCTATGAGGCTCTTTATTGTGTTAATATTTAATTTAATTAAATTCTTAAAGGTTTACTTTATTTATTTTTATTCCCTTTTGATTTACTTCACTTTTTTTTTTTTGGTTACGCCTAGAACCTGGATATTAAAGTAAATTAAGAGACGGCGTAACAGTGCCCACCACTCCCTGGAGGACCTTCCTTACAGTGTGGATTTGTCGCTCCCACACTCCTCCCATGTGAGAGGCTGTCGGGGGAATGAACTGCCATTCTATCTGTTTCTGTAAGAGGGCATTCCCGACCTTGTCACTGTTGTTCCAGCCGCTCACCGCCTCTCGTAACTCTCGGCTAGCTTCAATCATGTTGGGTCCCCTGTCAGACCGTATACACTTGGGAGGTCCCCTACGGCAGGTGAATCTTGTCAGGGTATTGACGAACGAGTCGGTGTCTAGTGAGATAAGGACTCCTAAGTGTATGGCTCCAGTGGTCAGGCAGGTGAATAAGCATCCCCATCTCTTCGCCTGGGCTCGTCTTTGTTTCACCAAAAAAGGGCCTCCTGGGTGCACTCGATCTTCTGGCAGGTCGACTTGGCGTTGGTGGGTAGGCCTCCAGTTGCTTCTCTGACAAGTGACACACGTCCGTATTGGGGGGTAGAGTAATTTGCGGCACTTAGGTATCCAGAACGTCTCACGTATTATGGTAAGAGTGTGTTCTCGTCCTGAGTGTCCAGCTCTAGTCGAGTGTACCTCTCTCACGATGAGCCCCGTTATCCTGTTGTCCCTTGGCAACAGTATGGGATTCTCCTGGTCTGGGTGGAGAGCGGCATGTTTCAGTCGGCCACTTACTTTCATCAAACCGTCCGTGTCTAGATGAGGTTCCAGCCAACTTACGTCGCTACCTCTCACGGGTTGTCCCTGTTGTAACATTCCTAGTTCTCGAAGGAATCCTTTCCTTTGCATAAATCTTAAGACGGCTAATTTCGCCTCTTCCAATTCTATGACCCGGAGCCGGTTTTCTCGGTGATGTTTGTTCTTTCGCTTCCCAAGCCGCCTTTCTATAAACCTTCTAATCCACGCTACGCTCTTCAGAAGTCGATGCCACGATGAGTACCTGGCCCATAGCTTATCGAGGGTACCCTCCCCCTGGTCAGCGTTCATCGTCATCACCGTGGTTTCCTTCTTCACCTCTGGGTCTCCGTCTGTGAGCTCTGGAATCCTCAATGGACTCTTTGGCCAAATGTCTTCTTCCAACAAGAGGAAAGCAGGCCCCCGAATCCACCTGCCCTCCTCGTTGAGCTCTGCTCCATGTAATCCACGACTAGCGTCGTCGGCCGGGTTCAGTGCCGACGTCACGTGGCGCCATTGTTCTACATTGGAGTCCTCGTGTATCGTTGCCACTCGATTGGCCACGAAGGACTGGAAGCGTCTTTTGGTGTTTCGTATGTATTGAAGGACTGCCATACTGTCTGTCCAGAACACTGATCTGTCTATATGTAATTCAAGCTCTCGCCATAGGGCTAGCTTGGCCTTGCCACACACGAAGGCGATATGGTGGGTTCCATCTTCACACGTGGTCTTCAGATACGATACAGCTCCATACGCTTGTTGGGAGGCGTCGCAGAAGTGGTGTAGTTGCATGGCACCCACTAGATTTGCATCCTCGGGTCGGTAGCACCGTGGAACGTGAACCCATGATAGGTGAGGTAGTTCATCCAGCCATCTTTGCCAAGCCACCCTGTTCTGTTCAGCCATTCGTTCATCCCACCCAACACCTCGTCTACACTCATCTTGGAATATGTTTTTGGCTCTTATGACGCTCGGAGTGATGAGTCCCAGTGGGTCATATATGGAGCTAACCAAACTCAGAAGGCCTCGTTTCGTCTCCGGTTTCTTAGGGATCTGGACCCGGACCACTAGTTCGTCCGTTTCCATATCCCACAAGATTCCCAACGCTCGTTCCTTTAATCCCACGGCATTCTCTGTCTGAATCCGCCTTCCCCGGCGAATCTACTGAGAGAAGCAGATTGTCAACGTAGAAGTTACGATTCGCTTTCTTGATGTCGTCATGGAGACTTTCCCCGTAATCTTGGAATGTTCGTTGTAGCGCATACCCAACACATGAAGGACTCCACACACCTCCAAAGAGATGTACTGTCATTCGGTAAGTGGTGGGGGCCCCTGACAGCTGGTCGGCCGTCCACCATAAGAATCGAAAGACATCTCGATGTTCGGGTACTACTCGCACTTGGTGGAACATTGCCTCGATATCAGCCATGAGTGCCACCTTTCCTTGTCTGAATCTGATGAGGACTCCCATCAATTTGTTGTTAAGGTCTGGCCCTTGCATCACCTGGCTGTTCAATGACATCAACTCATATTCGGCTGCACAATCAAACACTATTCTCACCTTTTCTGGCTTGTTGGGATTCAACACAGGGTGGTGTGGGAGATAACAGGTCTTCCCGGGTGCAACACTGAGTTCTTGACGTGGGACTCGCTCAGCGGGTCCCTCGTCGATTTGACGTCTCATCTCTTCTTTATACTTCTGAGAGAGCTCTGGGTTCTTCAGGAGGCGTTTTCTCAATCCCCCCCATCGCATCTCGGCAAGTTTCTTATTGTCTGGGAGTCCCTGTTCTTCATGGCGAAACGGGATGGGAAGTTGGTAGTGTCCATCCACTTGAGTACCTTCATCAACATTAGTGGTTTCGGTGAGCGAGCTTGATGCTCGGAAGTACTTCCGCGCTCCCCCTGGTGAAATATTCCCGGCTCCGCGGTTAAGGTGAGCGTCGGAAGTCCTCTTGGAGTATATCGTGTTTCTTCGTCAATTTCGGTTTCAGGAAGGTCGTGTCTCTGGTAGTGATAACACCTTTCCGCAATTTTCTGTTGTTGTTGAGATTGTCGGACCGTAGTTTGACACGGGCCTTTTCCTGTAGGCGGCCCGTTTGGTGGCTCCGGCTGGGGCTCATGAAGCAGCCAGACCGGATTTGGGATTGGGGATGGAGGTTATCCTACCTGTAGGTATGAAAGGATACTGCAGGTTTGCAAGTGTAAGCGGACCCTCGGTCAGTGAACGCTTACCATCAACCCCCACTCTTGGACGTGGTCAGTTTCGGAGTGGCGCGCCCCCCGAACTGGGGTCCGCACTTCCTAAGCTATCTCTGTGATGACCAGGAGAAGGTGGTGAATGTGGTTTGCTTGGGCCTTTGAGAATGCTACTAACTCTGTTTGTAGGGTGGAGCAGTCATTAGAAAGTCTCCATAGGAGGGTCTGACCTTGGGTAGAAGGCCGCTTCAGATCTATGATGTTTTGGTCCACCGAGCCGTCTGTGAAGTATGATGCTGCATCAGCCGGTGTCTTAGTGGCTATGGGCTCCTGAGTTATTCTTTTGTTATCCTCTTCACCACTGATCGGCTCGTTAGCCGCTTGGGCGATCGGTCACATCACTGATTACTTTTCCTTTTCTTTTATCCTCTTCACCAAGAGATCGGCTTGCTAGCCGCCCGGGCGATCGGTCACGTCTCTGTTACGCACTGTTGACAAGTACTGGGCATGCACCGGCTCCTAAATGTACCTGAACCCGCTCCAGTGTTGGTCAAGTCTTGTCTTGAAAGTGCTCACACTGAGTGCCGTCACAACAGTTTCTGGTAGATTGTTCCAAGAGTTTACAACCCTCACTTCGAAAAAGTTTGCCCTCATTGTTTTCTGGACTTGCGGCTTCTTCAATCTTGAGCTGTGACCCCGTGTGGGGCGATCGTCCGTCTGCGCCAAGTAAGGACACTCGACTGAGTAGTGCCCCTTGAGATGCTTATACACCTCAATTAGGTCACCCCTTGCCCGTCTGTAGTATAAGCTAGGCAAGTTCAGGCGCTCCAATCTATCAGGGTAGCTGAGGTGCCGAAGTGCAGGCACCAGTCTGGTGGCCCTCCTTTGAACATTTTCAACCAACTGACAGTCCCTGGCATATCTCGGGGACCAGACGGGGTAACAGTACTCCAGATGGGGAAGCACTTCACTCTTGAAGATCGTTACGAGGGACGGACCGTCTAGATATCTGAACGAACTTCTTATAACACCCAATAATTTATTTGCCTAATTTACCTTCTTCTCGCAATGTCAACATACACACTTAGGTCCTTCTCACATTCAGTCTCAACTAGTGCAGTTTCTTCATCCCGTTGGGACATATGATACGCCTCCTTACCGTTGGTATGCCCCAGGTGCTTCCTCTTACACTTCGTGACATTGAATCTCAGCAGCCATTTCTTCGACTATTCCTGGAGCCCACAGAGGTCCTTCTGCAGCTCTTCACAGTCCGCTTGGTTCTTGATTTCCCGAAATAACTTGGCGTCATCGGCAAACATTTGTATGGATGATTGTATAACGTCAGGCATGTCATTTATGAAACAAACAAACAACAGCGGGCCCAATACACTGCCCTGTGGTACCCCACTTGTGACAGGTACAGTTGACGATTTCGTGCCATTAATCACAACACACTGCTTGCGGTCATGTAGAAAGTCTTCTATCCATGCTAGGATATTTCTCCGAATTCCGTACCCTTCCAGTTTGATTTTCAGTCGAAAGCCTTGGCAAAATCTAGGTAAATATTGTCGATATTACCACCCCGTTCCAGAATATGGGTCCAAATATCCAATACCTTGAGCAATTGTGTTAAGCAAGAGCGCCCCGGCATAAAACCGTGTTGGCAATCCTTTACAAGGTTGTTTCGTAGTAGATGTTCCATTGCTGCATCTCTGATAATACTCTCAAGTACTTTACATATTAAGCTGGTCAGGCTCACCGGTCTATAGTTGTTCGTGGAGTGACGATCGCCCTTCTTGAAGATAGGACTCACTTAAGCCTCCTTCTGGAGGTTGGCTTTGCTATCACTTAGTTCTGTGCTGCCCTAACTTTGTAGTAAAGCTTAGTATCAGCTACTACTCATGGTGACGTCCCACGATCGCTGATATGACACAATTGGAGATGTCACACTGAAGTTTGCCATACGCACGAGTGACATCACACAGTGCCATATGCACTAGTGACGTCACACAAACGGTGCCATACGCACGAGTGATGTCACGCAGTGCCATACACACGAATGACGTCACACAGCTGTTACCAGCTCCATTTCACTTAGTAAGCTGTTATGAGTTGTAAACAGTTTCTTCAATCTACATGTGGCCGGCACGTGGCAATAACAATTATTATGACCCGTTGTAAACTCTACTCTGTAATCCTTTTGCGCTACCGCTCACAGGATGAGTATGGTGTGCACAATAAAGTAGCCGCTGTAAGCGGCAAAATCAAAATCAATCCTTGCTCTTGTTGGTCATGTTCCTGTTTATTAAGAGTGATGACCGTCAGCACCGATTTTGTTCAGTTCACTCCAGAAGCAGAACCCACACACACACACACACACACACACACACACACACACACAAACAAACACACACTACTTCCCTGACTATCGTAGGGTCAGTACCTATTCAGGCGCTGCTCCTGCTGAGCAGCTCTCCCCCTTGGCCAATGTTCGACCCATTCCCCAAGTCCCTCTACCCGACCCATCCTCACCACCGGGATATCAACATAATGAAAAATGACAATTTCGTTTCGGAAAGAAGTGGGACCGGTGTTGAACAGTGATGAAGTGTTTAAGCCAGTGAATTCAGCACTAGACAGTACCAGTGAGAGCCGTGACCCACCAGTGAGATAAGCACCCTTGGGAACTGACCGCCATCTTCTTACAAGGAGGTGATAATCAGTCCACCCTGTGAACAATAGTGGGCCGGCTTCACACCTGACTTCGAAATAACACAACATCACCCAGTAGGGTGGGGTACTGTGACACCACCCCGCACCATCCAGTGTCCCTATGACCACGTGAGGTCCTTCATATCAACACCCGAGGACGAGTTACTACACCACGTGAACACCTCACCACCTGGAGTCTCCATGACCAGTCCAGGCCCGGACCATCAACTGTAAACTATAATAATTTGTATGTTCAATTCATGTTCCTTCTTCTTTCAGAAATGAAAGTTTTTGTTAAACGACCCACCCACCCACCCACCCCATGTCTTTGTATGTAATAAGTCATTTTTGTCCATTGTATATTTTCAGCCTTCGGGCTGCAGAACTTTTTCAATAAACCGTTAATTATTATTATTTTTATTATTTTTATTACACACACACACACACACACACACACACACACACACACACACACACACACACACACACAGCACCCCGAAAAGCCCTCAGATATCTGTGATCTATCGAACTAACAAAAAAATGATTTTAAGTTGCTGGTAACTGGGTGTCAGGAGTGCCAAGAATCCTGGTGTTGAGTGTCAGGAGTGCCAAGGATCCTGGTGTTGAGTGTCAGGAGTGCCAAGGATCCTGGTGTTGAGTGCCAGGAGTGCCAGGATCCCTTGATGTCAGGAGAGGATCCTGGTGTTGAGTGCCAGGAGTGCCAAGGAATCCTGGTGTTGAGGTCAGGAGTGCCAATGACCCTGGTGTTGAGTGTCAGAGTGCCAAGGATCCTGGTGTTGAGTGTCAGGAGTGCCAAGGATCCTGGTGTTGAGTGTCAGGAGTGCCAAGGATCCTGGTGTTGAGTGTCAGGAGCGCCAGGATCTTGGTGTTGTGTCAGGAGTGCCAAGGATCCTGGTGTTGAGTTTCAGGAGTGCCAAGGATCCTGGTGTTGTGTCAGGAGTGCCAAGGATCCTGGTATTGGAGTGTCAGGAGTGCCAAGAATCCTGGTGTTGAGTGTCAGGAGTGCCAGAGTCCTGGTGTTGAGTGTCGGAGTACTAATGATCCTGATGTTGAGGTCAGGACTGCCAATGATCCTGGTGTTGAGTGTCAGGAGTGCCAAGGATCCTGGTGTTGAGTGTCAGGAGCGCCAGGATCTTGGTGTTGTGTCAGGAGTGCCAAGGATCCTGGTGTTGAGTTTCAGGAGTGCCAAGGAGGAGTGCCAAGGATCCTGGTATTGAGTGTCAAGTGCCAGAATCCTGGTGTTGAGTGTCTGGTGTGCCAGGAGTGGTGTTGAGTGTCAGGAGTGCCAATGATCCTGGTGTTGAGTGTCAGGAGTGCAAGGATCCTGGTGTTGAGTGTCAGGAGTGGATCCTGGTGTTGTGTCAGGAGTGCCAAGGAATCCTGGTGTTGAGTGTCAGGAGTGCCAATGACCCTGGTGTTGAGTGTCAGGAGTGCCAATGATCCTGGTGTTGAGTGTTAGGAGTGCCAAGGATCCTGGTGTTGAGTGTCAGGAGTGCCAATGATCCTGGTGTTGAGTGTTAGGAGTGCCAATGATCCTGGTGTTGAGTGTCAGGAGTGCCAATGATCCTGGTGTTGAGTGTCAGGACTGAAGGTTCCAAGTGTTCCCTGAAGAAAGCAGTGATGGGTAGGGAAACACCGGGTAACACTGAAGTCCATTTATTAAGGGATAGGAGAAATACAAGTGGAGACTTGCGTGTGCCATGCACGGCCCACAGAGTCAGACTGAGACTGCCTTGCCATATGGCAGCCTCGGGGCAATGTTGCCACATAACACGTGCAGTGTTGCCACGTAATTATATACATAGATGCTACTCGGCACAGTAGCTTATATACAAGGTTGCTGCTCGGCACAGTAGCTTAGATACATAACCTACATCTCCCTCTCCCCCTCACGCTCATAGTCTTTGTCTTGAGCGGACTTCTTAGTCCTAAGTCGCTCCGAGCGTCGAGGTGCACTGTGGGGCGGATCCTCGTGAGGTGTAGGGGACTCGTCCTCGGTCAGGGGGCCAGCAGCAGGGGGTGGGGCTGGCTGGAGGAAGCGGCGGTTCCTCCACCAGACACGGCCGCTCGGCATCCTGACCTTGTAGTCCCGCGACCGGCCGACGCCCATCACTATGCCCACTTTGTCCCAACGTGTCGTCGTCGGGTCCTGGACGCGGACAAGGGCACCAATCTCCAGTGACTGAAGAGGGCGGGCACGGTCGTCATACCGAGCCTTGGAGTCCTGGGCACGTGAAGCGGCACGACGGTCTCAGCTCTCGGCTCTGGTCTGCCACTCCTTCGCAAAGGCCTTGGCGTGTGCAGGAACGCAAGAGCGGAGAGGGTGACCATACAGGATCTGGGCAGGGGAGCGTCCTGTGTGGGTGGGAGTATTACGTAACTCCAGGAGTCCTTTGTCAAACGCCTCACAGTCTATGTTGCCTGAAGGGGCCACCTTGAGGATGAGATGCTTGACTGTCTTGACCGCAGCCTCAGCATGGCCGTTCGACTGTGGGTAGTGGGGTGTTGACACGATGTGGCGGACTCCCCAACGCTCCAGGAATCCTGTGAAGTCCCGGCTGGTGAACTGTGACCCACCGTCCGTCTGCAGACGTACGGGGACGCCCAGGTCACGAAAGAGGTGCCGGAAGTGGCGAATGGTGGCCGCGGACGTCGTGTCCGAGCCACAGATTACCACCATAGGCCAGCCAGAGAGTCGGTCGGCGACAACTAGGAAATGTTTCCCAGCTGTGCTGAAGAAATCAGCCGACACGGACTCGAATGGCCTGGTGGGTTCGTCGTCACACAAGAGGGGCTGCTGCTGTTGACTGGGCTGCATGATCTGGCACGGCTCACAGGCACAGACCGTATTGACGATATCCACGTCAATGCCGGGCCAGTACACAGCCTGCCTTGCGCGGCGCTTGGTGGCCTCTGCTCCACGATGACTGTCGTGTAAGCAGGCCAGAACGTGACGACGGAGAGCTGCAGGGACGACCACACGGGCACCGTTCAGGACGAGGTCCCCATCTGCGTAGAGGTCCTCACGTATCTTCCAATACGGGCGTAGGGCGTTATGGAGGGCAAAACGGTCGCGAGGGAACCCATTCCTCATACTCTCCAAGAGCTGAGTGTAGGAGGGGTCGTCGCGTGCCGCGGTCCGTAGTTCCTCAAGGGCCAGATTGCTGTCGGGTGGCGACACTGATGCCTGGGTGCTGGCGAGGGACTGTACGGCCTGCAAGGTGACGATGTTGCTGACGGAGAAACCGGCCTCGGTGCTGAGTATCTCGTCTTCAGGTGTAGGGCGGCTGACTGGGGAGCGGGAGAGGGCATCCGGGATGCACAACTCCTTACCTGCGCGCCAAGCCGCGGTGAAGACGAAGGGCAAAATCTTCTCCTTCAGGCGCTGGAGGCGGGGATTCTCGATGGCGTCCAGCGAATTGTGATTAAGAATGGGGACCAAGGGCCTGTGGTCTGTGATGAGGTCGAAGTGCTGTAGACCAATCAAGTAAAATTTGCACTTCGATAAGGCCCATACCACTGCCAGCAGCTCCAGCTCGATGGTAGCGTAGCGAGACTCAGCATCGGAGAGGAAGCGAGAGCCACACTGTACGAGCCGGTACTTTCCTCCACCGTGATCCTGGAGAAGGGCGTAACCAACCCCATACAGGCGCGAGGCGTCTGTCTGGAGGACGGTGGGGAGCGCTGGGTCGAAAGGAGCGAGGATAGGTGGACTTGACAGGGCCTCCTTCACCTTATGAGAGGCGAGGTCGTGGTCAGGGGTCCACGTGAAAGTCCTCTTGGGGCTCATGAGGGGGCGGAGAGGCCCGGCAGCGGCGGAGACGTCAGGAGAACATTCTGCCAGCTGGTTCACCAGGCCCATGAAAGACCTGAGATCCGTAAGGTTGGCAGGTTTTGCAAAGTCCGCTATGGCGCGAACTTTCTCCGGGTCCGCAGCAATGCCATCCCTTGAGAGTCGGTAGCCGCAGAAAGACACTGCAGGTGCGGCCAAGACGAACTTCTCGGCATTCAGAGTGATGCCGTGTGTCCTACACCTGGTCAGTACCTCGTCGATGCGGCGAAGATGCGTCAGGTAGTCCTCATCGTAGAGGAGGACGTCATCCACTACCTTCACGCAGTTGGTCACACCTTGAAGTGCCATATCACCACGGAGACAGAAGGCGTCCCCCGTAGCAGCGAATCCCATAGGGCCACGGCAGTAGCGGAAGCGTCCGTAAGGCGTGATGAAAGTGGTCAGTGGCTGATCCTCCTTCTTCAGTGGGATCTGCCAGTAACCACAGAGGGCGTCCATCGTCGAGAAGTGCCGTACCTTCGGGTCCACACTCTGTATAGCTGCAAAAGGTGTGGGTGAAGGGTGGGCGGGACGGGACACCTGGCTGTTAAGCTTAGACAAGTCGGTAGTAATCCGCACTCCACCGTTAGTCTTAGCCACAGCGACTAGAGGGTGGCACCAAGGGAACGGATCGTCACCAACGGGTACGATAACACCCTGGGCCACCATGGAATCCAGTTCCTTCTTGACTGAATCCCTGAAGGCGAGAGGGATCAACCGGGGAGTGTGTATGGCAAACGGCTGTGCATCTTCCCGCAGGTGTATCCTCATAGGCGGACCCGCCATAGCCTTCAGTGGCGCGGTCCGTAGGGCCTCCTACGGCACCAGCACATCCGAGTACTCCTTCAGGAATTAGGCCCTTGCGGCTGAAGGAGACGTCTCGCTGTGAAGAGGAAGCAGCCGTGACTTGGGTGGAGGCGGGGCGGGAGTGGACGCGGGTTCTGGGCAGTTCTGTGCGGCAGCGCCAGGCGCGTCGCTCGTTGATTCCCGCACCCTGCTGGCGGTGTACCAAGCAGCTGGGATCTGCTCAGGAAAGTCTCTGGGCACCACGCCTAACTCCTTGCAGTGCTCCCACAACAACAAGGGGGTAGCAAGAGTAGGCTGCACGTCGATCCATCCGTGACACGACCTGTCGCCGTAAGTGATCTCAGCTTGAAAGGAGCCCACAGCATCCGGCATCTGGGAACCGTCCGCATTGTAGTACTGCAGCTGCGGCGGTGGTCCCAGGCCGCGTTTGGTGAGGCCCAGTTTCTGGAGGTGCTTCAGGCCTATCACCGTAGTATCAGCGCCGGTGTCCGGTATCACCTCGATGTGACCCGACACATCACCGTGTGTGACGGCGACGCGGATGGTAGGGGAAGGGGTAGCCCTGGGGCGTGTGGTCGATTCCACCCTCCTGATGTGACTCCGCTGCTGCTTGGGACTGCGTGGGCCATCTGGAGGGGGCTGCGTGCGATCCACCCCGAGGGAAGTGTGCTGCTTTCCTCCTCGTCTCGGGCTTTTGGGCTTGGGTTGGCGGCAGCACTTATCGTAGTGTCCATAGCGACCGCAGGCCTGACACTTGAGGCCTCGTGCAGGGCACCTGTCTGTGTTAGACCAGTGGCCCTTACGGTCACATCCATGACACAGTGCGTCGGCGGCCGGGCATGTCTTGGGGCCATGCTGCTTTCCACAGCTGCCACAGGAAGCACTAGGCGGAGGCGTGGAAGAACGTGCGGCAGCCTTCACGTTGTTGGTCGCCTTCTTACCCTTCTTGTACTGAGAGATTGCTCTCACAGCAGGTGGGGACCGTAAGGCAGAGGTAGCGGACTTGGTGGCTTCGTATGACCGACATTCAGTCACTACCACCTGGAGTGTGGAGGAAGCGTCCAGGGGGATGAGTCGCTGCACCAACTCTTCTTGCCTGACACCTGTCAAGATCCCGTGCTTGATCCAGGCTTCCTCACATTCCCGGCTGTGCGCCTTGCAGACGTCGATCTCCTCTGACAAACTCTTCAAACGTACAAAAAAGTCGTCAAAGGATTCATTCTCCGCCTGCTTGCAGCTAGTGAAGGCGCGGCGATGCAAAGCCTCGTTATTCCGACCCTTAACGTGCTCCTGCAAAAGGTCGAGCACATCCGTCACTGAAGAGGTAGAATCGGGAGGCACTTGCAACGTGTGCTCCAAAACTCTCTGGGTCTCCAGCGACAAACACATCCGCAGTTGGATGAGCTGTTTGTTTGGAGGCATGCTGTCAAGGTGGAGTAATCTGTCCAACGCCGCCTCCACTCACAAAAAAGCTGAAACGTGACGTCTGGTGAGAGGGCGGGTGGGAGTTGAACAAATACCTTGGGAGCTGTTGAAGTAGCAAGAGTACCTGGAGGACGCTGGTGTGGTGGAGGAGGGAGGGTACTGGCGCCTTGGTGCGCGAGTGAGGGAGGGTGGGTTAGCGCCAGGGTCGCCAATATTGCATCAAAGCGCGTCTTTTCCTCCTGTCTTCGTGTCTCCTCCCTCTGAAGTTCCATCTCTCTGCGTCGCTCGTCTCTGTCGTCCACCCACCTCAGAATTGTTGCAATGTCCGTCGCTGTAGGTGAAGGATGAGGGGCGGTGGGTGCAGAAGGTCCATCTGTGCCCGGTAGCGGAGAAGGTGGTGGGGAGTCGTGTCTCCCATCTTGACGTTGTCCCTTCTTACCGCCCATCTTACTATGCTTGAACTGCGCTATTTAGTATATAAAGTGGCGCCTCATAAGCTCGAACCACATATATGACATAAACAGCGCAGAAATAACGCATAGAGTCCACTGTTCTGTCCGTGAGTGCGTGCGTACGTGCGTGTGTGTGTGTGTGTGTGTGTGTCTCAGAGAGCCGAGCCTGGTGGTGGCCCGCTGAGGCAAGAATGTCAGTGTTTCCCCGGATGTCACACAAGAAGGGTGTACGCCTGCGTGCTCCGTGGGTACCACAAAAAAGAGGCCAATGCTCAACTCTCAGCTCTAGACACACTGATACACTGACACTAACACTGCCACTGTCACTAAAACGCACTGTGACGGAGCAACGCTGCACGTCGCAGCGAAACAGAACGCAAGACAACACAGCACACACTAAGAGTCACGTGCACATCGCCGGCAGTCGCACATCGCCTGCTAACTGTCCATTGTTCACACACTTGTAAGTCCACAGATCCTACTCACTGCGCCATGAAGGTTCCAAGTGTTCCCTGAAGAAAGCAGTGATGGGTAGGGAAACACCGGGTAAAACTGAAGTCCATTTATTAAGGGATAGGAGAAATACAAGTGGTGACTTGCGTGTGCCATGCACGGCCCACAGAGTCAGACTGAGACTGCCTTGCCATATGGCAGCCTCGGGGCAATGTTGCCACATAACACGTGCAGTGTTGCCACGTAATTATATACATAGATGCTACTCGGCACAGTAGCTTGTATACAAAGTTACTACTCGGCACAGTAGCTTAGATACATAACCTACAAGGAGTGCCAAGGATCCTGATGTTGAGTGTCAGGAGTGCCAAGGATCCTGGTGTTGAGTGTCAGGAGTGCCAATGATCCTGGTGTTGAGTGTCAGGAGTGCCAATGATCCTGGTGAGTGGCGGCCCTCATCAACAACTCTGGTACTCCATTTCTGTAATAAAATAAGTCTTCTGTCTCAGTAGTGAATGCTGGCAGTGCTGCTGACAGTGGTGCTGACAATGCTGTCGACAGTGGTGCTAACAGTTCTGCTGAGTGCTTATTGATAATGTTGCTGACAGTGCCACTGACAGTACTATTAACAGTGTTGCTGACAATACCTCTGACACTGCCGATGAGTGCTGCTGGCAGTGCTTCTGACATTGACGCTGATAGTGGCGCAGACAGTGTCACATTTACACCACGAGGGCCAGCATAGACGTCACTCTCTGGGAGGTGGAGAAGGGTGCCAGACCCTGTGGTGCCTGTCAGTCTACTCTTAGTGGTCAGTGACCACATCATTACAGAGGTCAGTAACCACATCATTACAGAGGTCAGTAACCACATCATTACAATGGCCAGTGACCACATCATTGCAATGGTCAGTGACCAAAACATTTCACGGGTCAATGACCACACCATTGCAGTGGTCAGTGACCAAAACATTTCACTGGTCAGTGACCACACCATTACAGTGGTCAGTAACCAAAACATTTCACTGGTCAGTGACCACACCATTACAGTGGTCAGTGACCAAAACATTTCACGGGTGTGTGACCACATCATTGCAGTGGTCAGTGACCAAAACATTTCACTGGTCAGTGACCACATCATTGCAGTGGTCAGTGACCAAAACATTTCACTGGTCAGTGACCACACCATTACAGTAGTCAGTGACCAAAACATTTCACGGGTCAGTGACCACACCATTACAGTAGTCAGTGACCACATCATTACAGTGGACAGTGACCACATCATTGCAGTGGTGACTCTGGTGAGTGACCAAAACATTTCACTGATCAGTGACCACATCATTACATTGGTCAGTGACCACATCATTGCAGTGGTCAGTGACCAAAACATTTTACTGGTCAGTGACCACATCATTACAATGGTCAGTGACCACACCATTACAGTGGTCAGTGACCAAAACATTTCAAGGGTCAGTGACCACATCATTACAGTGGTCAGTGACCACATCGTTACAGTGGTCAGTGACCAAAACATTTCATGGGTCAGTGACCACACCATTACAGTGGTCAGTGACCACATCGTTACAGTGGTCAGTGACCAAAACATTTCATGGGTCAGTGACCACATCATTACAGTGGTCAGTGACCACATAGTTTTTTGGCTCTCTAGGGGTGGCACACTTGTGACGAGGCATCAGTGTGGTGGTCATAGTGTGGTGGTCACAGTTTGGTGGTCACAGTGTGGTAGCAACATCTGACCAAACATAAGACCTGAGGCACTCAATATTATGTTTAATGCCAAGATCGTGTGGCACTTTAGTAATGACAAGTGAACGCTGGCCCTTCGAGCCCGGTTCGCCGTCCGGCTGACAGCGTACAGCGAATGAGGGTGCTCCAAGTCCGTAGACTTGCATCGTTTTCCAGCATAATGAGGGTGCGCCAAGTCCGTAGACTTGCATCGTTTTCCAGCATAAATAAAATGGTTAATTAATGTGTTGCTAAAGAATCCATCGACATGTGACCAGGTTTGTTGCACTACGAATTTTTTGCGATTTTTTCACCAAGTTTGATGAAAAACGATTGTGCCGTTTCAGCTGCCCAGAATAGACAGACCCACAGACAGACAGCTATTCCTATAGTATATTAGATTATTGTCACAACGCCAGGAAATGTGTAGAAATTAATATATTGTGCTCTCTCTCTCTCTCTCTCTCTCTCTCTCTCTCTCTCTCTCTCTCTCTCTCTCTCTCTCTCTTTTACGGTAGCAGTAATGGGAGGTACGGGTCATGGTAGCGGTAACGGGAGATACAGTCATAGTAGCAGTGACGGGAGATACAGTCATGGTAACAGTGACGGGAGGTACGGGTCATGATAGCAGTAACGGGAGATATGGTCATGATAGCACTGGTCACTAACGTTACTCTCTCTTACAGGTGTGTTCATGGCGGGGCAGCAGTGACCGTGGTCCCAGGATGGTGGGCAGTGTGGTGGCCGCCGCCATCCTGGCCCTCGTGGGGCTGGCCTGTGCCCATCCTGACAGTGACACCCTGGATGCTGTCGACGTGGGCATCAGCAAACGAGACCTTGAGTTTAACCAGTACGTGCCGGGGTACAGGCTACGGGGGGAGCCCAGCTGTGAGGAGCTAAGGGAAATGTGGAGACTGAGCAAGAGGGAAGCCCGACGAGCCACGTCCACCAACCAGCTCCCCAGGACACGATCCTACAACTACGGCAGATTTAGGACTTTTGCTCCTGACCCTATCGCTCGCCCCTCCGCGCCCATCTATGGCAGCGCGAGGCACTATCAGATGGGGTCGCCACACAAGGGTTCCTTTGAGGTACTGCGGGCCATGCTGGGGCCCGGAGACCGCCGGGGCAAGTATGATACTGTGCATCGGAAACTGAAAGCAGCGCGGGGGCCAGGCCGCTCCTCCTCCGGCAAATACGACGAACTGCGGAGGATTATGGCAGTAGAGCGTCAAGAGCCGCTCCCCGTCGCCCTATCTCTCCGGGCAGCTCGGGAGACCCTCCAACCCGCCCCCAAGTCTCGCAGGGAACCCGCCGTTATGTCTCCCAGGACGATGCGAGGCTCTACGCAATTCAGCCAACAGGGTTTCGTGGGTCCCCTACTGCCTGCAGACTCCAGAGTGTCCACCTTCACCCAGTGGCAGCCCCCAGCGCCTGACCCGGGCATGGTGAGTACCCGGCCCTCCTCAACTGTACCTTCATACTCAGGGTACCATGATCATATCAGGGGTGCCATGTTCATACCCAGGGTGTCATGCTTATACCAGGAGTGCCATGATCATACCAGGGGTGCCATGTTCATACCAGGGGTGCCATGTTCATACCTAGGGTGCCATGTTCATACCAGGGGTGCCATGTTCATACCAGGGGTGCCATGTTCATACCTAGGGTGCCATGTTCATACCCAGGGACGGGTAGGTTAGCAAACACAGGTAGAGTGCCAAGTATAGGTAGAATGACAGGTGTCGGTAGAGATACACAGAGACACACACACAGAGACACACAGAGACACAGAAGGACACAGAGACACAGAGAAACACAGAAACACAGAGACACAGAGACACAGAGAGCCACAGAGACACAGAGAAACAGAGACACACAGAGACACAGAAAAACACAGAGACACACAGAGTCACACAGAGACACACAGAGACACATAAAGACACAGATACACAGAGACACAGAGACACATAGAGACACAGAGACACAGAAACACACATACACAGAGACAGAGACACAGAGACAGAGACACACAGAGACACACAGAGACACACAGAGACAAACTGAAACACAGAGACACACA
>NW_024738836.1:7500-19321 GCF_018991925.1 Homarus americanus | reverse complement strand
CGAGGGTGCAGGTGAGTGATGGTAGTAAAAGGAGGGTGCTAGTGGTGAGTGATGGTAGTAATGTGAGGGTGCTAGTGGTGAGTGGTGGTGATGGTAGTAATGAGGGTGTTAGTGGTGAGTGGTGGTGATGGTAGTAATGTGAGAGGGTGCTTAGTGTGAGTGATGGTGGTAATGTGGAGGGTGCTAGTGGTGAGTGGTGGTGATGGCGTAGTAATGGAGGGTGTTAGTGGTGAGGAGCGGTGGTGATGGTAGTAATGTGAGGGTTAGTGGTGAGTGGTGGTGATGGTGGTAATGTGAGGGTGCTAGGTGGCAGTGGTGGTGATGGTAATGTGAGGGGTGCTAGTGGTGAGTGGGTGGGTGGGATGGTAGTAATGTGAGGGTGCTTAGTAGGAGTGGTGGTGATGGTAGTAATGTGAGGGTGCTAGTGGTGAGTGGTGGTGGTGATGGTAGTAATGAGGGTGCTAGTGGTGAGTGGTGGTGATAGTGGCAACGTGAGTATGCTAGTGGTGAGTGGTGGTGATGGTGGCAATGTGAGGGTGCTAGTGGTGAGGATGGTGGTAATGTGAGGGTGCTAGTGGTGAGTGGTGGTGATAGTAGTAATGTGAGGGTGCTAGTAGAGTGGTGGTGATGGTAGTAATGTGAGGGTGCTATGGTGAGTGATGGTGATGGTAAGCTGTGGAGGGTGCTAGTGGTGAGTGGTGGTGATGGTGGTAATGTGAGGGGCTAGTTGTGGGGTGGTGGTGGTGGTAATGGAGGTGCTAGTGGTGAGTGGTGGTGATGGTAGTAATGTGAGGGCAGTGGTGGTGGTGGTGATGGTGGTAATGGAGGGTGCTAGTGGTGGCGGTGGTGGTGGTGGTAATGGGAGGGTGCTAGTGGTGAGTGGTGGTGATGGTAGTAATGTGAGGGTGCTGTGGTGAGTATGGTGTGATGGTGGTAATGTGAGGGTGCTAGTGGTGAGTGGTGTGTGGTGGTAATGTGAGGGTGCTGTTGGTGAGTGGTGGTGATGGTGGTATGTGGAGGGTGCTGGTGGTGAGTGGTGGTGATGGTGGTATGTGGGGTGCTGGTGGTGAGTGGTGGTGATGGTGGTAATGTGGGGGTGCTAGTGGTGGTGGTGGTGATGGTGATAGTTTTGCCGGCTGGTGATGATGGTGTTAGGTAGGTGGGTTGATGGTGGTAGTGGTTGGGTGGGTGATGGGAGATGGTGATGGAAGGGTGATGTGGTAGTAGTAGAGAATAGTGGTAGTGGTAGTAAGTGGATGTTGGTGACTGAAAATTGGTAGAGTTGATGGTTGTTAAAATTGATTGGTGTTGGTGCAGTAAAGTGTGGATGGGGTGGATATAGATTCAGGTGGGTGGATAGCTGCTGGTGGAGGGAGTGAGGGAAGAGGGAGATAGAAAGGGAGAAGGAAGAGGGAGATAAATAGAGAGGAGGAAGAGGGAGATAAATAGAGAGAGGAGGGGAAGAGGGAGATAAATAGGAGAGAGGAGGGAAGAGGAGATAAGAGAGAGAGAGAGGAGGGGAAGAGGGAGACAACAGAGAGAGAGGAGGGAAGAGGAGATAAATAGAGAGAGAGGAGGGAAGAGGAGATAAAAGAGAGAGGAGGGGAAGGGGAGATAAATAGGAGAGAGAGGAGGAAAAGAGGGAGATAAATAGAGAGAGGAGGGGAAGAGGGAGATAAATAGAGAGAGAGGAGGGAAGAGGGAGATAAATAGAGAGAGGAGGGGAAGAGGGAGAATAGAGAGAGGAGGGGAAGAGGGAGATAAATAGAGAGGAGGAGGGAAGAGGAGATAAAATAGAGAGAGAGGGAAGAGGGAGATAGGGGAGATATTAAACTGTGTGTGAATGTTACCACCATGAGGTTTACGACGTGAATCCTGCCATTACCTCAAGACTATATTTTTACTTACGCTGCGTTATTATTGTTGTTGGCCCGAGATAATATAAGACACGGGTTTGGTCCGTTTGTTGTTGTTAGTGCTCAATCTCTCTCCTTTGTTTTGTGTTTTTTTTTTCCTTCACTCTTCCTACTTAATTTTCCTTTCCTCTCTTTTTACTTACTTTTTCTTCTTTTCTTCTCCCTTTTTTTTTTTTGTCACCCCACCTGGCCTCCTCCTTCAGGCAGGTTCCTCCTCACCATCTGTGTTGTCGTGGCTCACCGTCAGGAGGGCCTCTAGACCCTCAAGTCATGAAGCCTAGAGCAGAAGCTGCCCCGGCTCCACCCCTCCTTCCCCTCTCTCTACCTCCCTTGTTTTATCCTGGTGTTGGAGGAACCGTGAACCACACCTTCTTACGTGGACGAGTGGGGAGGGGGGGTGATAATTAAGGGGGTGGGTTGAGGTAAGAGTGTAGTAGAGGAGGGGGATAACTTAGGGTAGTGTGTGTGGTGGGGGGTTAGGTGGTGGAATGGTTGGTAAAGGGGTGGTAATGGGGAGGAGGGAGGAAAAATAGTTAGGGTGTGGTCTGTAATGGGGAGGGGAGATAAAATTGGTAGGGATTGCGTGAGGTGGAGGAAGAGGAGTAAGGAATGTACTGGGGGAGGGAGGAGGGAGGGGGGGACTCAGGGTGTAGAAGGAATAAAACAATAACAGGGAAGAGAGGAAGCTGGACGATAACTACAATACTTGGGACGTTATTTAACATGATTTATTTGGTGGGGGTTAGTACAATAATTTGCCGTCCAGGTGGTGGTTTGGTATCCACGCGTATACGGGAAGAAGGATGTATTGAAGTATTATTCCCAAATAGGATAACCTAACCTAACCTACCTGACCTGACCTAACTTTTACCTAACTTAACCTTAACTTAACCTGACCTAACCCAACCTTGACCTAACCCAACCTGACCTAATCCTAACCTAACCGTTACCGTAGTCAGTAGCAGGGCCCCGGACACCTCACCAGCAGACGACACTTGTTGCTAAGGATTAGTCCGGTTCATCCCAGGCCCGCGTACGTGTGGAGATTGCCAGTTGAGTCGTGCCTGTTGAGCGGTCTGGGAAACTCATTTACAGCTGGGTGAGGCTGGGAGGGAGTGACCTTGTAACACGTGAGGAACATCCGGCCTGGTAATGCCCTAATCCAGCCTCTCTTGACGGATATTGGTCGCTGCTCCTAAACGTTAATCTCTGGTTTAAACTGGCTGATAAAGGTAGGGTAAGTACGTCCCTAAAGTCTGGAATAAGGGTCAGGATACGGCCCTGAGATCTGGAATAACACAGGTAAACCTTCCTGGTCACACGGATCTCATTAAAATTAGAATCCCATTTTAGTTCACCTGTTAAAACTTAACCTAACCTAACCACACTTAAGCTCATACTAACACTCACTAATTCACACTAACTCCCACACACTAGATACTAACTCCCCACACACTTCAGGTCACTAACTCCCACACACTTCAGGTCACACCGAGTACCTCACTGGGAGCAGTAATGCTTGAGGTTCCGGCCACACATACAAACACTCTGGCGTGGTAATTCTACCCCTTTTGGATGACGCTGACAACCATTCACCAGATATCATAATGGGATTAATGAGGTTGGCGGCTCCACCACAATCTAACCTAACCTAATCCACTCACACCTCCTCCTCCTCCTCCCTCCTCCCTCCTCCGTGTAATGATCTTGACCAGGAGGAAAAAAAAGTGAAGAAACAGGAGAAGAAAATTGTTGGTTAGGCTCTAACGAGTGAAGTAAAAAATACACCTCGTGGGTATTGGGGGTTCTGATGATTTGATACGGGTATTGATTCTGATAGGAGTCTCACGTTGATTCTGATGGATTCTCACGTTGATTCTGATGGGATTCTCACGTTGATTCTGATGGATTCTCATGTTGATTCTGATGGGATTCATATGGATTCTGATGGATTCTCACGTTGATTCTGATGGGATTCTCACGTTGGATTCTGATGGATTCTCACGTTGATTCTGATGGGATTCTCACGTTGATTCTGATGGATTCACGTTGATTCTGATGGGATTCTCACGTTGATTCTGATGGATTTCACGTTGATTCTGATGGAGTCTCACGTTGATTCTGATAGGAGTCTCACGTTGATTCTGATGGATTTCAATGTTGATTCTGATGGATTCTCATGTGATTCTGATAGGAGTCTCACGTTGATTCTGATGGGATTCTCACGTTGATTCCGATGGGATTTTTAAAGATCTAGTCGTATATAGTTTTTTACCTGCGTTACGGATACAGAACGACATTAGAACAGTGTAGAGTCTCAGAGCAACTTTGGTGACATTTGTGTAGCGAATATTGTGAAAAATCTTGGGTTATATTATTATTATTTTTAAGCAGAGTCTCAGTGCGTTTTCGGTGTCATTTTCGCCGCCATGTTTGTGTCGTGTGGGGAGAGAGGGGAATTTATCGTAAGAAAATCTGAGAAACTGATACCTATTGTGCACGGAGAGGGTGGTGTAATGGAGGTGATGATGGTCTGATATCCCACATGCCACCTACCCCACACGCCACCCACCCCACACGCCACCCACCCCACATGCCACCCACGCATTCCACCCACTCCACCTACGACACATCACACCCATATTTACAGGACACACACATATCTGACACTCTCCTCTGATTTAAGCGCCAGATTTTGTTTTCTGACTTCTACCGATATTGTAATACGATTAAATGACAGCTCAAGAGATAATCTGTCTTGAGGATAAATCAATTTTTTTAGAATTTAATTGTAGCGTTTACCTGTACAGTAGTCGGTTGATGACGTCACACGAGGTAATGCTGCTGGAAAGGCTATGGTATTTAATTAGTCGCCCCCATCCGTCACATGTCCTCACTCTCATCCGTCACACATCCTCACCCCCATCCGTCACACATCCCTCAACCTCATCCGTCACACATCCTCAACTCCATCCGTCACACATCCCACCCCACCCGTCACACATCCCTCACCCCATCTGTTTTGTGAGCGTCACCATGTTATCTCTTAAGAGCGACAGGTGTTCGCTCACCCCCCTTTACCTACCCATCTACAGTATCTTATCTACCCGTCAACCTGTCGTGTCGTTATCAGCTGAGGAGGCCACTGTTGTATGTGTCAGTGTGGTGGCTATGGGACTCACTTTTATCACCTTTATCTAACTCTTTTATGAGACAACAGAGACCACGTGAAGATGTGGGACCCCAGCTTATTTTACCTCTAGATTAACCATGCTAAGCCATCCTATCCTAACCTAAACTGTCCAATCCTAACCCAACCCAACCTAACCTAAACCACCTATCCTAACCCAACCTAAACTATCCTTACCTAACCTAACCCATCCTAACCTAAACTGTCCAACCCAACCCAACCTAAACTAACCTATCCTAACTCAACTAAACTATCCTTACCTAACCTAACCTACATAATATTATTAATCCAGGAGGAACAACACAGGTATAAAATTCTAATACAAAACCAGGTACAATAGAAAACGTATAGGTGTTAATATAGTGAAACCTGTATTTAACGGACTATAGTGGAAAGTTCGCTATATCGAGGGTCCGTTAGATGTGAAACCTCATCTAACGAACGATATGAGAGATGAACGTCCGTTATATCGAGGGTCCGTTAGAGGTGAGACTCCATTTAACGGATTATAAGGAGAAATCCGTTATATGGAGGACCGTACCGTACATAAACACTCAATTGTCTGGTAATTATATCCTACAACCTGTTAAAAGACAAAGGTTCATTCCTTAACAATATAAGAGTTGTTAGTCCGTACCTGATGTTGTTATAGTGTGATTGTTGTTGATGTTGTTATATGTGATTGTTGTTGTTGTTATAGTGTGATTGTTGTTGTTGTTATAGTGTGATTGTTGTTGTTGTTATAGTGTGATTGTTGTTGTTATAGTGTGGTGTTGATGTTGTTATAGTGTGGTTGTTGATGTTGTTATAGTGGATTGTTGTTGTTATAGTGTGATTGTTGTTATAGTGATTGTTGTTGTTGTTATAGTGATTGTTGTTGTTGTTACAGTGTGAGTGTTGTTGTAAGTGTGATTGTTGTTGTTATAGTGTGATTGTTGTTATAGTGTGATTATTGTTGTTGTTATAGTGTGTGTTGTTGTTGTTACAGTGATTGTTGTTGTTGTTACAGTGTGAGTGTTGTTGTAAGTGTGTATTGTTGTTGTTATAGTGTGATTGTTGTTATAGTGTGATTATTGTTGTTGTTATATGTGTGTTGTTGTTACAGTGTGATTGTTGTTGTTGTTATAGTGTGATTGTTGATGTTGTTATAGTGAGTGTTGTCGTTGTTATAGTATTGTTGATGTTATAGTGTGATTGTTGTTGCTGTTGTTATAGTGTGAGTGTTGTTGTTATAGTGTAATTGTTGTTGTTGTTATAGTGTGATTGTTGTTGTTGTTATAGTGTGATTGTTGTTGTTTGTTGTTATAGTGTGATTGTTGTTGTTGTTATAGTGATTGTTGTTGCTTATAGTGTGAGTGTTGTTGTTATAGTGTTGATTGTTGTTGTTATAGTGTGATTGTTGTTGTGGTGTGATTGTTGTTCATAGTGTTATTGTTGTTATAGTGTGATTGTTGTTGTTGTTATAGTGTGTGTTGTTGTTACAGGAGTGTTGTTGTATGTGTGATTGTTGTTGTAAGTGTGATTGTTGCTGTTATAGTGTGATTGTTGTTATAGTGTGTTGTTGTTGTTGTTATAGTGTGTGTGTTGTTGTTGTTATGCGATTGTTTGTTATAGTGAGTGTTGTCGTTGTTATAGTGATTGTTGATGTTATAGTGTGATTGTTGTTGCTGTTGTTATAGTGTGAGTGTTGTTGTTATAGTGTAATTGTTGTTGTTATAGTGATTGTTGTTGTTGTTATAGTGTGATTGTTGTTGTTGTTGTTGTTATAGTGTGATTGTTGTTGTTGTTATAGTGTGATTGTTGTTGGTTATAGTGATTGTGTTGTTGTTCGTGCGTGATTGTTGCTGTTGTTGTTATAGTGTGATTGTTGATGCTGTTATAGTGTGATTGTTGATGCTTGTTATAGTGTGAGTGTTGTTGTTATAGTGATTGTTGTTGTTGCTGTTATAGTGATTGTTATAAAGAGTGTTGTCGTTATAGTGAGTGTTGTCGTTACAGTGTGATTGTTGTTGTTATAGTGTGTTTATTGTTGTTGTTGTTATAGTGTGATTGTTGATGTTAGTTATCGTGTGATTGTTGTTGTTGTTATAGTGATTTTTGTTGTTGTTATAGTGTGATTTTTGTTGTTGTTGTTGTTATAGTGTGATTGTTGTTGTTGTTGTTGTTGTTATAGTGTGATTGTTATAGTGTGAGTGTTGTTGTTTTAGTGTGAGTGTTGTTGTGTTATAGTGTGATTGTTGTTGTTATAGTGTGATTGTTGATGTTATTATAGTGTGAGTGTTGTTGTTATAGTGTGATTGTTGATGTTATTATAGTGTGAGTGTTGTTGTTATAGTGAGTGTTTTGTTATAGTGTGATTGTTGTTATAGTGTGTGTGTGTGTTGTGTAGCCCTGCCGGTATAATCTGTGTGCGTTGTTTACGTGTCTCAGGTTTCTGTGAAGCCATCAGTGCCTCAGTTATCGAGGTCGAGGTGATATTGGTGGTTGTGGTGGTGATAGTGGTGGCTGTTGGTGGTGATAGTGGTGATATTGGTAGTTGTAGTGGTGGTAGTGGTAATATTGGTAGTTGTAGTGGTGGTAGTGGTAATATTGGTAGTTGTAGTGGTGATAGTGGTCATATTTGTGGTTGTTGTAGTGGTGGTAGTGGTGATATTTGTAGTGGTGGTAGCGATGATGGTGATGTCTGTTTTGGCACTAGTGGTAATACTGGTTGTGGTGATGGTGCTGCTAGCGATGGTGGTGATCATAGTAATTAGTAGTGATGATGGTGATGACGTAATCAAACTACCACTCTCAACCATCGCTTGTCAGTACCACCTGTGTCACCTTTATTCCAAGTACCGTCATAGCGGGTGTGTGGGGGTGGGGGGGATAGTGACTGAGTGGGGGGGATAGTGACTGAGTGGGGGGGATAGTGACTGAGTGGGGAGGAATAGTGACTGGGGAGAGGGAGGAGAGTTACCTGAGTCTAGATTTCAAAGGGTCGTGTTTAAATAATCCCCATAGAGATGAGAGAACTGGGGGCTGTGTTGAGATTGTGATGGTTGGCGTTTGGGGATTGTATTTTGTGAGGATAGGAAGTGTTGAAGAATGGAAAGAAATTGTTGGAGATAGAAACTGGAGAATTGAGGAAGTTTGAGGAGATTAAAATTGTAGAGAGGAAATATTGAGATGGAAATTGGAGAACGGAAAGGTGGTGTTGGTGGGGACAGGTGTGGTATGGAAGAGTGTGTGTGTGTGTGTGTGGTATGGAAGAGTGGGTTGGGTGTGTGTGTGTGTGTGTGTGTGTGTGTGTGTGTGTGTGTGTGTGTGTGTGTGGCATGGAAGAGGTGTGTGTGTGTGTGTGTGTGTGTGTGTGCGGCATGGAAGAGTGTGTGTGTGTGTGTGTGTGTGTGTGCGGTATGGAAGAGTGTGTGTGTGGCATGGAAGAGTGTGTGTGTGTGTGTGGCATGGAAGAGTGTGTGTAGGTGTGGCATGGAAGAGTGTGTGTGTGTGAGGTGTAGTATGGAAGAGTGTGTATGTGTGTGTGTGTGTGTGTGTGTGTAGGTGTGGCATGGAAGAGTGTGTGTAGGTGTGGCATGGAAGAGTGTGTGTGAGGTGTGGCATGGAAGAGTGTGTGTGAGGTGTGGCATGGAAGAGTGTGTGTAGGTGTGGCATGGAAGAGTGTGTGTGTGTTTGTAGGTGTGGCATGGAAGAGTGTGTGTGGTGTGGCGTGCAGGTGTGGCTAATTATTCTCGCCGCCGTCCCGGAGGAGGATGTAGGAGGTCCGTCTTCGTCCGTGGGTACGTCCGTCCGTTTGTCCTTGCATGAGGAGTTATAAGCACGATAACACGAAGAAACGGCTATAAATATCAACCCAACTGGTGTGCAGATATATCTCGACAAGATCTGAGACGAGTTCAATAATCAGCGTTTTCTGCCATAATTGTCTGAGTTTATGGTTCTGGATTTGACTGTGGCTTGTGGGGTGGAGGTGGTGATGGTGGAGAACGCGGTGATGTTGGAGGAGGTTGTGGTGGTGGTGGTGTAGGTGGTGATGGGGAGGGTGGTGGTAGCGTTTTTTTTTTTTGGAGAAAGGAGGGATGAAAGAAGATTAGAGGTGGGGAAGGAAGTTATAGTACGGAAATTGAAAAATTTAGAGGAGTAAGAGAGGGCGGGCTGACCGCCTAGCTAAGCTAATGGTGTGTGTTAGGTTGTGTCATGGGTTAGTTATTGTCTGTCGGTACAGGCACTAGACATCCTACCCTATCCCATATATGGGTGTTTTTATGGCCTTATTTCATTCCGCCGACACTGCTGGCGGATGCTGGTCTAGGGAGGTTGTCTATTGCCTGGCCGTGTAGATCGGGGATGGTAATGGACCTTTGAGATTTGGTAACTTTTGGAGAACGCCAGATTATTGTTGTCGTTGTCTGGTGGGAGTCTTTGAAGGAGTTCTTGTCTGATCGTTCTATCTTTGCCAGATTCTGCTGGCCAGGGGTGTTGATGGTTTTATTCTCAGGTCTCTATGTATCTCGGCTGTGGGTTTTGGTAGCGGTTGTGGTGATGGTGGTTGGGGAGGGTGTGGGAGGGAGGACTCAAACAACAGGGTCTTCTCTCCCTCCCTCCTTTCCCTCCTCCTCCTCTCTCTCATGCTTTATCCTCTTCCTCCGTTATCCAGTTCTCATCATCATCACATTTATCTCCCTCCCTCCTCTTCCCCCTCCCCAACAGCTCAACTAATTGCACCATCAGTTATCCGGTTCTTGGGCACGGTAAATCACGGGAGTCTTCGTAATTGCGTATTTACGCCGCATACTTAACGAGGCTTCACCTTAAATTCTCGCCGGTGTTTTGAAATCTTCAGACATTCGTACGCTTAAATTTCTCCGCCCAAATTGGATAGGTCGAGACTCAGGGTGCATATAACTGCCTTATTTTGGCTCAACTCCTGATCTTTTGACTTTCACCTGGATAATTATTCTCCTTTACATAATACGAGGAGAAGGCTGCTCCCCTCCTCCTCCCTCCTTTTTTAGTTACGACTCAAAAGCTGAATTCTGAATAAGTTCGTTTATTAATTTTGTTCTTGTCAAACAGGATATATATATAGTAAAGTGAATCTAACTACGATATATTACTACTGTTGGTTATATACGATATATATGCATGATTTTTTACACTTGGTTGTTTCTTGAATGCTTTTATGGTTAGGTTGGGTCAAATCAGATTAGGTTAGGGTAGATAAGGTAAGGTTAGGTTAGGTGTGGTTAGATTAGGGCCTATTAAGTCTGGACCCCAATTCCAGCGGTTGTTTGGGCGGAGGGGGTCAGTGCCGATTAGTGGTGGGGGCCTTCATCTTCAACGCCAGCCCCCCCTCATGCAGATGCCAGGAGGAACACTCGTTTGTTATGGTCAATTTACGAGTAGTTCTCACCCTGAGGGAAAATAACACGCTTTAACGAGATTCTCAGGGGCTCTTAAGGTAAATTTTCTCTGGGGTCTCGTAAGGTAAATTTCTCTGGGGTCTCGTAAGGTAAATTTTCTCTGGGGTCTCGTAAGGTAAATTTGCTCTGGGGTCTCGTAAGGTCTTTTTTTTCGATTGAGGCTCGTTGAGTGATGGTGAGGAGACCAGTTGAGTGTGATGGTAAGAGAGGGAGGGACCAGTTGAGGTGATGGTGAGAGAGGAGGGACCAGTTGAGTGTGATGGTAAGAAGGAGGGACCAGTTGAGTGTGATGGTGAGAGAGGAGGACCAGTTGAGTGTGATGGTAAGAAAGGGAGGGACCAGTTGAGTGTGATGGTGAGAGAGGGAGGGACCAGTTGAGTGTGATGGTAAGAAAGGGAGGGACCAGTTGAGTGTGATGGTGAGAGAGGGAGGGACCAGTTGAGTGTGATGGTGAGAGAGGGAGGACCAGTTGAGGTGGAGGGTGAGGAGAGGAGGGACCTGTTGAGGTGATGGCGAGAGAGGGAGGGACCAGTTGAGTGTGATGGCAGGAGAGAGAGAGAGAGAGAGAGAGAGGAGGGGTCAGCCACTTATCCAATACAGGGAGCCAGGGTGGCCTGGAGCCATTGGCTGGTGAATAAATAAGAGCTGCTACCGGGCCTGGCTGTAACCTTCCCTGATCGATGGTGTGTGTGTGTGTGTGTGTGTGTGTGTGTGTGTGTGGAACTATACTGCACATCAAGTCCCACTTCAACCTGCCCCTCTGTTCCTCTGTCTTGATTATTTTTATTATTATGATGTTACGCCAGCTGGGTCTTGAAGAGGGACCCATGGAGAAGATACCTCGACCTCGGACAAAACTCCTCTCTGGTCATCAACAGCAATAAGTAACACAGTGCCACACCATCTGGTCTTAATCAGCTAAACTGCAGTGGTTATCCTGGCTTATGAGAGCTGTAAGGGGGAGGGAGACGGGGACAAACAGCTTGATTGATCAGGTATGAAACTGGTGCTCATAACTACCTAACTACCTGTCCGGATGATTAATGGGAGGAAGATAAGAACATTTTAGGAGAATAATCCCACATTCCAGGAGTCGTAAGATAATTTTATTTTACCTTTAAGTGACGTAAGTGTACAGGTATATTTAAAACTGAACGCCTTAATTACTTGATGGTAAATTGATAATAGATTTGTAAGTTGTTTTTAGTCGATAATTGGTGACATGTGAGCGTATCTGACACACATACGCACTTATGGCGGCGTAAATGACACCGACATTACACACTTGA
>NW_024738836.1:0-2500 GCF_018991925.1 Homarus americanus | reverse complement strand
AGAGGGTGGGAGGTGGGCAGGGGGTGAGGAGGTGGGCAGGGGGTGAGGAGGTGGCAAGTGGGGTGGGCAGGGGGTGAGGAGGTGGGCAGGGAAGTGTGACCGTGAATGAGATAGTGGGATAGTTAACAGGGTGATGAGGTGGGCAGAGTGAGGTGACAGACGAGGTGAGGTGACTGGGATGGTGGTGGTGGGATGAGTGGGGAGACTGTGATGGGTGAGGTGACAGACAGGTGAGGTGACAGACAGGTGAGGTGACAGACAGTGAGGTGAGCTGGGATGAGTGAGGTGACTGGGATGAGTGGTGATAGACTAGTGGTAACAGACGAGTGGGTTAGAGGTGGCAGGCAGTTGGTGACAGACGAGTGGGGGTGACTGGGATGGTGACAGGTGGGGAGTGGGTACTGACTGAGGATGGAGGTGAGGTGACTGGGATGGGTGAGGTGACAGACGGGTGGGGTGACTGGGATGAGTGAGGTGACAGACAGGTGGGTGACTGGGAAATGAGGAACCTGGATGGATGATGGGGGGAGTTAATTAAACACCACTAAAGTAAGGAGGGAGGTGGGAGGCCTGGGTGTGTGTGGGGAGGTGTAGGGCCAGGGTGTGTGTGGGGGGTGGAGGGTCAGGTGTGTGTGTGGTGGAGGTGGAGGGTCAGGGGTGTGTGTGGCGAGGTGGAGGCCAGGTGTGTGTGGGGAGGTGGAGGGCCAGGGTGTGTGTGTGGTGGGAGGGTGGGGTGGGGGGGGTGGGGTGTGTGTGGGGAGGTGGAGGGCCAGGGTGTGTGTGTGGGGAGGTGGGGGGCCAGGGTGTGTGGGGGTGGGGGCCAGGTGTGTGTGTGGGAGGTGGAGGCCAGGGTGTGTGTTCAGGGGAGGTGGAGGGCCAGGGGTGTGTGTGTGGGGGGTGGGGGGTGTGTTGTGGGAGGTGGGGCCAGGGTGTGTGTGTGGGGAGGTGGGGGGCCAGGGGTGTGTGTTGGGGAGGTGGAGGGCCAGGGTGTGTGTGTGGAGGTGGAGGCCAGGGTGTGTGTGTGGGAGGTGGAGGGCCAGGGTGTGTGTGTGGGGAGGTGGAGGGCCAGGGTGTGTGTGGGGGAGGGTGTGGGGCCAGGGTGTGTGGGGAGGTGGAGGCCAGGGTGTGTGTGTGGGGGTGGAGGGCAGGGTGTGTGTGTGGGAGGTGGGGGCCAGGGTGTGTGTGGGGTGCTGTGGGGCCAGGGTGTGTGTGTAGAGTGTAGGGCCAGGGGTGTGTGTGTGGGGAGGTGTAGGGCCAGGGTGTTGTGTGGGGAGGTGAGGCCAGGGTGTGTGTGTGGAGGTGGGGGCCAGGGTGTGTGTGTGGGGGTGGTGGGGCCAGGTGTGTGTGTGTGGGGGAGGTGGAGGGCCAGGGTGTGTGTGGGGTGTGGGGTGTGGGGCCGGGGTGTGGGGAGGTGGAGGCCAGGGTGTGTGTGGGGGGGGGGGTGGAGGGCCAGGGTGTGTGTGTGGGGGAGGTGGAGGGCCAGGGTGTGGGGGGTGGTGGGGCCAGGGTTGTGTGTGGGGAGGTGGGAGGCCAGGGTGTGGGGGTGTGGAGGGCCAGGGTGTGTGTGGGGGAGGTGGAGGGCCAGGGTGTGTGTGGGGTTGGCTGGGTTTGTGTGTGAGTTCCAGGGGTCTGCTGACTTACCCCACCCCTTGTTCTTTGTATTATATAGTCTCTCTCTCTCTCTCTCCTCTCTCTCTCTCTCTCTCTCTCTCTCTCTCTCTCTCTCTCTCCCACAATACACATGTCCTCTTGTGTGTGAGTCGTTGATATTTTTGATTGAATGTAATGTCTTCCTGCTTAGGGTCTTTTAATTCCATTACTCTGTGATTATTTACTCTAACCTGAGTTACAAGGGGAGTGTTGAGCTTTGTTTGTTGGGTCATTCACTTGTCCTTCCAGTAGCAGAGAGAGAGAGAGAGAAGAGAGAGAGAGAGAGAGAGATCTTAGTTAACGCTGGCAGTCTCAACAATACACAGGCGTTACAAGAGCGACCTTATCTGTTGTTTATTTTTGATCCAGCTCCCCGGTGTCAGAGTTGAGTTTAAGGCATTCACATTGAGGAAGATGGTGAGGTGAAGGCGGTGGTGGTGAGGGAGTTGGTGATGAGGGAGGTGGGAATGGTAAAGGGAAGTGTGGTGATGGAGTGTGGTAAGGGAGGTGGGGGGTATAAGAGTGGGGACAGTGTGTGTGATGGCTGTGAGGAGGGCACACAGTGTGGTGAGACTAGAAGAACTGTGTGGTGATGGGGGGCAGGAGGGTACAGTGTGATGATGTAGGGCAGGAAGGGCACAGGTGTGGTATTGAGGCTAGAGGAGCACAGTGTGGTGATGTAGAACAGAGGAACACAGTGTGTGGTGATGGGGGCTAGAGGAACACAGTGTGGTGATGTGGGGCTAGAGGGAGCACAGTGTGGTGATGGGGGCTAGAACACAGTGTGGTGATGGGGCAGGAAGGAACACAGTGTGGTGATGGGCTAGAGGAACACAGTGTGATGAAATCA
>NW_024738835.1:0-12693 GCF_018991925.1 Homarus americanus | reverse complement strand
GTGGCCGTCTCACCTGTGCTTCACTTTTGCCAGGTGACCGCAGGCTTTTTTCCCCCCAGGATTAACGAGGAAGCTAGTGGTTGTTTCCTAAGGGTGAACTAAGGACATGTGGGGTTTTTTTTTCTAGGATGGACGAGAACAGTTTTTTTTTTCTAGGATGGATAAGGGAACCAAGGATAATTTTTTCTAGGATGGACAAGAACAATTTTTTTTTAATCTACGACGAGTAAAAATTATGAAGGTTAGGTTAGGTTAAGTTAGGTTTGGTTAGGTTAAGCGGGGCTCTGATAAGGACCTTCACCTCGTCCTGGGAAACAAGTGGTCGTAATGAGAGTCTTGACCTGTGTGAGGGTGACCACTGGCTGACTTGTTTCCTGTCTACACCACACGCCTGTCTGTCTGGGCCCCGTCCTAACCTAACCTGTCTGTCTGGGCCCCATCCTAACCTAACCTTATCTTCCTCCCCTGTCCCTCTTTTTCCTCCTCCCTCTCCTCTTCCTCCCCTTCTTCCTCCCCTTTCTCCCACCTCCTCCCCTCCCTTTATCCTCTACCATCATACTCTTCTCCCTCCTCTCCCCCTCTCCTTTACCCCTTCCTTCTCCTCACCCCCTTTCCATCACCCCTTCCCATCACCCCTCACTCCAACTTAATTGCCCGAGTTATTGAGTCATTAATGATGATAGAAAAGAGACTTGTTGTCTCGTGGGGAGACATCCTCATTGACTAGTAAGAGATAACAGATGTCTAGTGGTCCCTACTGAGACACACTGAGACACAATGACCTCAGTGGTTCCTTGCTTCCTTTCTCAGTACTTTGCTGGCGTCTGTGTGTTTCTCAGGCGCTTGTGTTGGAGTAGTGAGATAAAATAAAGGTGTCATGTGGTAGGAATGACGCAAGAGACTCTACCTTAATTACACTGAGACTCTTACCTGGATTACCTGAGACTCTACCTTAATTACACTGAGACTCTTACCTGGATTACCTGAGACTCTACCTTAATTACACTGAGACTCTTACCTGGATTACCTGAGACTCTACCTGGATTACACTGAAACTACCTGGTTACCTGAGACTGTACCTTAATTACACTGACACTATACTTTGAGATTCTACCATAATTACACGGACGAAATGTAGGGCAGAAATTAAGGGCAGAAAGTAAAAAAACCAATTACCCTGGAAATTAACACTGTTATTTTTTTGGTGTTGTTGAAAGAAATATTATGTGTGTGTGTGTAATAATAATACTAATACTACTACTACTACTACTACTAATAATAATAATTAACGGTTTATTGAAAAATTGGGCAGGCCGAAGGATGAAAATATACATTGGACAAAAGTGACTTATTACATACAAAGACATGGGCTGGGCGGGTCGTTTAACAAAAGCCTTCATTACTAAAAGAAGGAACAATGATTGAACATACAAATTATTATAGTTTACAGTTGATGGCCCGGGCCTGGGTGGTCATGGTGTGGTGTAGTAACTCTTGTATGGATGTAAGCTTTCATACCTGTATTATATAAGGCGTGTATAGTAAGTTAATATGGGCGTGTGGGCGTACGTCAGGCGTGTGGGCGTGTGTGAGAGAGAGCGCTGGAGGTCAGACAAAGGGGAGGTGGCGTGGTGAGGGAAGACTGAATTCAAAGTTGACGGTGATTGATTACTGTCGTGGACGGTGATGGAGGGAAGGAGGAGCAAGATGAGGTTGGAAGGATGGGAGGAGGTAGGAAGGATGGGAGGAGGTAGGAAGGATGGGAGGAGGAGGTAGAATGGAGGAGGATAAATGGAAAGTAAGAGGGACGGAAGGAGATAAGGGAGGGAGAGAGAGAGATAGGAGGATGAGAGGCACTGCTGCTGAGCGATCTGGCTACTAACCTAACCTAACCTAACCTAACCCAACCTGACCCAACCTGACCTGACCTGACCTTCCCATATCACCAGGATTGGGGCCCAGTTCTCATGGTGGTCTAATGGGACATAAGTTATGATTAGGTTAGGTTGGGGCCCTCAAGGACTCGGGGCCCAATAGGGAAAGGGGTCGCCCATTTGACCAGTCATCGAGACCACTGGCGTATGGTCTGGACCCAAGGGCAGGTGACCATTGGGTGTTGGTAGTGACCCTCTCTCTCTCTCTCTCTCTCTCTCTCTCTCTCTCAGTACACCATTACACTAATCTGTATATAACGAAGCTTGTCGGGTGTGGGTGGTTGGGGTGGTTACTAACGACCGCCCTTTGTTATTGTGGGGAATTAAGCACAATCGCTGGTCGTGGCGTTGTTAAGTAGTTCAGGGGGTAGATGGTCAGCTGTTCGGTCACCTGTTAACACGTGATCAATTAGGTAATGATTGTGAGACCGTGTCATAATAATTCATGTATTTTTGTTTAATAATTTTCTAAGTTATTTTCGTGTTGTAATTTGTGTAAGTATAATGTTTCTTTGGTTTATATGTATAATTTTGTATGAATGTTTTAAGTGTGTGTGTGAGTGTGTGTGTGTGTGTGTGTGTGTGTGTGTGTGTGTGTGTGTGTGTGTGTGTGTGTGTGTGTGTGTCCAAGGTCCAAGGTCCAGGGGTCAGGGTCCAGGGTCGATCACCACCATGGAAACCAAACACAACTCTTCAAAATACTAATAAAAACCACTAATAATTGAACACAACCAAGACCTTATCGTGTTACAACCAACATATTGTGCACATATATTCGCTACTAGCTGATTCTTGAACTCTGTGCCATTGTCAGAGAGTAGAACTTTAGGCGTAGTATATGGACATATAAGATTCATCACTAATGCATAGGCTACTGCTTCGGCCGTTTTGCTTTTTAGTGGGACCAAGACCACGAACCTTGAAAAATTATCCACACACACTAAGTCGTAAGCTGACCCCTGATGACTCATTGGGGGTTGTAATAAGTCAATAGCGACTGTGTCAAACGGACGGTCTGGTGTAGGATATTGTAGAATCGGGGCTGGTGATCCTGTTGATCCTTTATGTTGAGCACACGCCAAACAATTAGCTATGTGTAATTCTATGTCTTTCTTCATAGTGTTCCAGAAATACTTCTTTCGTAAATCCGCTAAGCATTTATCACGACCTTGGTGACCTGCTTGTGGGACATCGTGGAACAATGTCATTACTGCTTTGCGCAACGTGTCAGGTACGACTATTTGAGACACATTACCCTCAGGAGATTTTCTCGTCCTATTGAGTATGTTATGTCGTAATTCAAACTGACTTAAGGGAAGAAATAACTTGGGGAGTTTAACATCCTCGCCCGATTCGAGAGCAAAAATAACAGCTGACCAATATGGGTCGCGTCGTTGCTCATCTTCCAGCTGCGAAAGAGTGAATGCTGATACAGGCATTACTGGTGCTATATTTCTTGACAGAGCGTCGGCGACAACATTCGCCCTCCCAGGTAAATACCTAAATTCGGGGTCAAACTCTTGAATTGTCAGATACCAGCGTGCTAATCTGCCTGATAAGTTTCTGCCATGGAACAGTTCGGTGACTGCCGCATGATCAGTAAAACAGTTATCTTGTAGCCAAAGATAATGTCCTTGATCTTCTTAAGTGCCCACACAACGGCTAAAATTTCTAAATGCGTCGCCGAATAACGTGTTTCAGCATCGATTAGTTTGCGACTTGGAAATGCTATTACTCTAAACTTCCCACGCGTGTCCTCTTGCATGAGAACTGCTCCGACTCCAATTCCGGGAGCGTCAGTACAGAGAGTGAAAGGTTGAGTGTAGTCTGGGAATGCTAGAACCGGGGCATTGGTTAGCGCTGTCTTCAATGCCGTAAAACTTTCCTCGTGTTCAGCATCCCATATGAACACTGCATCTTTTTTTAGCAACCTCGTTAGGGGCGATGCTAATGTTGCATAGTCCTTGATAAAGGAACGATAATAACCAGATAATCCGAGAAAGCTACGCACATGATCATTTGAGGTAGGACGCGGGAACTGAGATACAGCTTTGACTTTATCATTAACTGTGTGTATGCCCTCACCGTCGACTACATGACCAAGGAAATGGATTCTGGATTTTAAAAACTCGCACTTTGAGAGTTTTATTTTGAGGCCTGCTGTGGAAAGTTTGGCCAAAACTTCACGCAGTTTTATCAGATGGGAATCGACGTCCTTACTGACTACTATTAGATCATCCAAATAAGCGCAGACTGTGTTACCAATTAGTCCGGCAAACAGGGTGTTGATCATTCTTTGAAATGTTAGTGGGGCATTTCTGAGACCAAATGGCATTCGTAGAAACTCAAAGTGGCCTAGAGGCGTGCTAAATGCCGTGATTTCTCGTGATTTTTCATCGAGTGGTATTTGCCAATACCCACTAAGCAAATCTAAGTTGCTAAATACCGCATTATGCTTGCCTAAGGATTGCAATATGTCGCTCAAGATAGGCAATGGGTACCTATCAGGGATTGTTTGATCATTTACGCGCCTGAAATCTATGACCGGGCGCCATCCACCATCCTTTTTCGGGACGAGGAATAATGGGCTGTTAAATGGGGATTTTGAGTGTCTAATGACATTCTCATCTAACATACCCTGTACCATATCTTACACTACAGCGCGCTGGCTATGAGGTAGTCTATAAGCTGGTACGTAAATAGGGTTGGTTCCTTCCTTTAACGCTATATGATGGGATGTTAAATCTGTCTGACCTAGCGTTTCCCCTGGCAAGGCTACTATTTCTGTAGTCGGCAAGCAGCTCTAACAGGCGTGTCTTGCCCTGAGGATGATCGATCACCTTAACATGTGGCGCTATTTGATCTATCCTGGCCAGTCGTGTCTGTTGGCAATTCGCAACAATACCTCGAATTAGGAATTTATTTGGTTGCACTTCGACATTGTTGTGATATCTAGAAAATCACACACATAACATCCTTTATTTAAGATTCGTGATATTGTGAAATTGCTGCCGCAATCCCGTAGACTTGTATGTGTGTGTGTCTCACAGCAGACACAGCTGATTCCAAGGTCCGGTGATTGGGTCAATGTTCACAAAAAATCCTGAGTACAGCAAACCGCCGCTAATGGTCACACAACGTCATCCACAACACCATACCTCAGAATGCAGAGACCATCTCTCAGACCGGATGTGTCATCATCACTAGGGTGGGTGCTGGGTGCTGGTAACTGGGGGTTGTTCACGCCATACGAAAGAATTTTGTTAACAGGATGTTGATTGATGAGTAGTCTCAACAACTGCAGTCACGTCCTGTCACACCCTGGGCAGTGAACGAATCATTTGCAGAAACTAATGTTCACTTCAGCTCACAGGATTGTTGCGTTGGTGAATTCCTCATTCTGGCAATGGAGAGTACTCTTCAAAATTGCAGGTACTATCTTCCAACTCTTGCTGCTGTAATCACGCTGGGAAGGTGTGTGGTTGAGGTCGAGAGATATCTCTGACGCATGATCCGCCTTCCTCTTAATAGGATTGGTAGACAACACTTTCGTCCTAGCGGTGAGCATAGGTTCAGAATGACTCATTGCTGTGTAGGAAACACCTTTAAACGTAACACTATTATTACGTGGATGAACATCTATTATGTTCTTTCGAAGAGTTGGTAGACCAAGTAACCCGTCAGCTGGCAAATTGAACTGCTGAACTATATAAAAGTCCGCGTAGAAGGGCGTACCACGTCTTGAGAATCTGAGTGGTAACGTCACCATTCCTTTGATGCTCAGCTGAGTACCTGAAACTCCTTCGAGCTCAGCGTTACTAGGCCTCCATTTGAATTTGTGGTGAGGGAATTTACGTTGTAACTCGTGATATGATGTCAAGGCCAATACATTAGCGCAAGCACCTGTGTCTATATCAAGAGCCAATCTGGTATTATCCACTCTCACCGGCACTGACAACACTTCCACTTTTCTAAGCGCCGCTATTAATGAGGCCGCTATAGAAGTGCTGTGAGGAGGGGTGGGAATTACCCTATCTATCCCTCTCCATGCTGTGGTGTGCGCTAATCTTCCCCCGATGACTTGTCCTGGGGACGTTTCTGCTTGCGCCTATACAACACCTCCGTTTCACTTAGGTCCACTCCCCTAGCCTTTATTAGTATATCGCACTCATGTGAACTATGAGATGTCGATTTGTGAAGAGCGCACCATTTGCGCGCTGTCTGGGTAGGAGGAGGTGCTGCTTTGGCTCCCTCTCTGTTTGACCTTGAGAATGGCTTTGCACCGGGTGTGGCCTTAAAATTAGCACTATTACCTCGGAGCTGAAAACAATCTTCCATTACGTGGCCACGTTTATTACAATGTGCGCATCGTAACGATGTTTTCTGTTTATATGTTAGGCGGGGAGGAGCGATCGGAGCTAAGTGTGTCGCATAAGGAGTCTGGAGGTGAGGCATCTGTGGCATCTGAGACGGCTGGGGTTGTGGTGACGTCACTGAGGGCTGCGCCAGTAAGGGGCCCGTAGCCTGGGGACAGAGCTTGTTTGCGTATTCCACCATATCCAAGGGTGGTTCATACTGTACTTCCTGTGCCCGGCTATATAAGGGAACACGGACGGAAAGAAGAAAACTTATTAGTTCTATCAATGTTTCCACATTTTCCGGTGGCATATCACCCCGTGAGTTGTACCAGCCTGATGACCGGAAGGTCGCTTGCATGTCCTGGCGAACCTCGCCCGCGATGTCAACAGCGTCAACGGGTGTTTCGTTTCGTATACCTGGAATACAGCGATCCAACCATCTGAAGATCCATTGCAGTTGGCCCAGCTGTGACCTACCCCCAAAAATCCCAATTAGCGTTCGCTTGAACTTTTCATAGTCAGGGCTTTGTAAACCAAACGCATTTAAACGACTGCCTGCATAGGAACCCTGCGTTATATGGGAACGTACATATGCTTTCTTTTCTTCGTCAGTCGTTATGTGACTATTGCGCATGCTATCTTCACATGTACGAATAAAATGTGCGACCCTATAATCGTCTTGTCCCGTGAAATTTCGAACATAATCACCGCGCTGCATGATATTAATAACATTATCAGCTTTAGGTGTGGTAGTAGAACTGGTGTGAGGTTTAGAGAACGCCATTGTAGTGTTATTAAGCAAGTTAGTATTCTTACTCTTAACAGAAGGCTGGGTTAATAATGTTGTTACCGATTTAGCAACAGACACACTATCACCTGTAACAGGGGTAGCTGCTTTAGTATACTTAGGTGAGGTACTATAGTGATTACCAGACCGTAGGGTACGACGGTTTAAGTCGTCAAATGATTCGTCAATAACTTTCTCACTACTTCCTACCGACTCATTTAACTGTGTTCCATACTCAAAATCTATGTCAGTCTGGGCTTGATCATTGATGAGTTGGTTATCAGCAAACAGTTGCGCTAGGCATTCGATTTCATCTACATTAGACATGGGAAACTTAGAAATTATCTATTAGCCCCCTTGGGTCAATGAATACTTAACAGTAAGTAGATCACTTGCCTCTCATTTACAAGACAAATGAATATGAATTGTAGTTAATTATTAAACTATCAATAAGAAGACAGACACTTACAAACTACTGTAAATTATAGGATTTCAATACATTAATCTTACATTCGACACTTTATCATTGAAATAATCCTATCCGACGAACCTATCGGTGTGAAGATATCTCTCGAACGTGTTCATGTGTGTAGAACTTTGTAATTTAAATACCTATTTATACAGAGTAGTACGTCTGTATAGAAAATGTGATCCTTCAAGAGTTCTGAGTGGAGTGGTGGGTGGAGTGTGGGCGGGGCCTCTTCCTAGGATGCGTGCGCTGCTGCTGGTTTCCTTGGCAACGAGAAGACGCTTCTGCTTTGGTAAGAGACGAGTCCACTTGAAATACCTGTAGGTGAGTTCCTCCTCCGGCGATCAGAAAACTGATGATTGGTTATCACACTGGTCGTGCTGGTTCGCTGGCGAAACTGCCGTATGCCAAGTCTTCACAGTCCACGTATATATGGAGATCTGTATGATGACACCGGAATTCGTAATTCGCGCTGACGACACAACAATACTGCCCAGCTGCTAGTGAAATACCAATTGAATTCCAGGCTACGAAACTGTTTTTCAACACTGCAACACTGTAATGTCTAGGGAATGCTGAGTGGAGTCTATCTCAACCGGCTCAATCTGGATATGTACCAACAGGCTGTAATATTTGTATATTACGAATTCTGCACGTATTTGTATGTGACAGAGATAAGGAGCGCTCACTACATATCGTCTCAATACGGGATATAGTTTTAAACACTCGGATTATGTAACGCGTCACTGCTGTGTGGTTTCTTATTTTTCACAAAACACAGACGGATGATACGACTACCAGTTTGAAGAATCCGTACACACCGCTTGCCACCTATATGAATCGGCTGCTTGTCCAATTAACCAGTCCGTTCACACATATTTATATTTGGGTTTTAAGTAACGAAACCCAAACGGTAGTTCCTTTGTTTTATTATATAAGGTTGTATATATAAATCCTGAGTGTATATCAACCGTAAGTCTCACTGTCTAGGAGTGAATGAGAAAGGGACGGCGTTTATGTATGATAAACGTTAGGTCACGTCCTTACGATATGAGTTGAGGTGAGCTACTGAAGCTAAGGGGCATCGCAGTGCGTGCTTACAGAAATGCTGATCTATGGGTCTCGCCCTCTTGGGTGAGTTGCCCGCTCACGTGTCTATCTCATGTCTTACTCATAGACAGTGGAAAGTTACAGGGTGGTGAATCTAAATATAATATCAGATGTATTGACCCATTTATATTATACGTTCTGTTGATGAGACAGGGGCCTATTACAGTCAGAATAAAAAACTAAAAAAAAAAAACTCCGATACTAAGAAAAAACTGAGTAAATTAATGTTAAAATATCAATCTACCTTACCTACATCACCTCCTTAAGTAGATGGTATATTATCCAGCATGTCCAGGGAATATTGTCTAAAATAATACAGTATAATTGGTTATTTTACTTCAATTATGACCTTGTGTGATAATAGGACATAGTACCATAATAAACCTTTTCTCAAACTGTTAAATAACTCAACAAAAATAATAATAATCCATTCTAAACAACGGATTATCAGACGTAGATGTCATAATTCAGCTCATCATAATTATCCATACACTCTCGTGTATAAATTCCACCGTCAAAATTTGTATTGTCGGAAGAAGTTTTACTGTCTGAATGTCTGTCTAATTCTACAAAAACTCTCCGTTAGTATCCGTCTATTTCCTCTGTTACCTCATCACTTAAGAGTATTACAAAATATTACCACTGACTGTAACACCTGATGTGCAATGTGCATACTCATATTTATAATCCTGTGTATTTTGTAACTGAAAGAAAATACAGGTACAGGAATATTTAGTTACTCTTGCGGTATACAAAATCATACATCTATCTATCTATCTATCTACTGTATCTATCTATCTATCTATCTATCAACTGTATTTATCTATTTATATCAATTTTATTAACTCACCTGTACCATTAATCATCAGTATATTTATCTTAATCTTCTTCCCATTTTGATTTATTCCTCTTAACAATGTATGTATCTACACCCACAAACATACCTACTATCCACTCCCAAACACCCACAAACAAACCTACTATCCACTCCCAAACACCCACAAACAAACCTACTATCCACTCCCTACACCCACAAACAAACCTACTATCCACGCCCTACACCCACAAACATGCCTACTATCCTCGCTCTACACCCACAAACATACCTACTATCCACGCTCTACACCCACAAACACACCTACTATCCACGCCCCACACCCACAAACACACCTACTATCCACGCCCCACACCCACAAACAAACCTACTATCCACGCCTCACACCCACAAACAAACCTACTATCCACGCCCCACACCCACAAACAAACCTACTATCCACGCCCACACCCACAAACAAACCTACTATCCACGCCCTACACCCACAAACAAACCTACTATCCATGCCCCACACCCACAAACAAACCTACTATCCACGCCCCACACCCACAAACAAACCTACTATCCACGCCCTACACCCACAAACAAACCTACTATCCACGCCCTACACCCACAAACAAACCTACTATCCACGCCCCACACCCACAAACAAACCTACTATCCACGCCCCACACCCACAAACAAACCTACTATCCACGCCCTACACCCACAAACAAACCTACTATCCACGCCCTACACCCACAAACAAACCTACTATCCACGCCCTACACCCACAAACAAACCTACTATCCACGCCCTACACCCACAAACAAACCTACTATCCACGCCCTACACCCACAAACAAACCTACTATCCACGCCCCACACCCACAAACAAACCTACTATCCACGCCCCTACACCCACAAACAACCTACTATCCACGCCCCACACCCACAAACAAACCCACTATCCACGCCCTACACCCACAAACAAACCTACTATCCACTCCCCACACCCACAAACAAACCTACTATCCAACACCCACAAACAAACCTACTATCCACGCCCATCCACGCCCCACACCCACAAACAAACCTACTATCCACCCCTACACCCACAAACAAACATACTATCCACGCACCACCACAAACAAACCTACTATCACGCCCTACACCCACAAGCAAAACTATCCACGCCCCACACCCACAAACAAATACTATCCACGCCCCACACCCACAAACAAACCTACTATCCACGCCCTACACCCACAAACAAACCTACTATCCACGCCCTACACCCACAAACAAACCTACTATCCACGCTCTACACCCACAAACAAACCTACTATCCACGCTCTACACCCACAAACAAATCTACTATCCACGCCCTACACCCACAAACAAACCTACTATCCACGCCCTACACCCACAAACAAACCTACTATCCACGCCCCACACCCACAAACAAACCTACTATCCACGCCCCACACCCACAAACAAACCTACTATCCACGCCCTACACCCACAAACAAACCTACTATCCACGCCCTACACCCACAAACAAACCTACTATCCACGCCCCACACCCACAAACAAACCTACTATCCACGCCCCACACCCACAAACAAACCTACTATCCACGCCCCACACCCACAAACAAACCTACTATCCACGCCCTACACCCACAACAAACCTACTATCCATGCCCTACACCCACAAACAAACCTACTATCCACGCCCTACACCCACAAACAAACCTACTATCCACGCCCTACACCCACAAACAAACCTACTATCCACGTTCTACACCCACAAACAAAACCTACTTTTCCACGCCCTACACCCACAAACAAACCTACTATCCACGCCCCACACCCACAAACAATCCTACTATCCACTCCTTACACCCACAAACAAACCTACTATCCACGCCCTATACCCACAAACAAACCTACTATCCACTCCCTACACCCATAAACAAACCTACTATCCACTCCCTACACCCACAAACAAACCTACTATCCACGCCCTACACCCACAAACAAACCTACTATCCACGCCCTACACCCACAAACAAACCTACTATCCACGCCCTACACCCACAAACAAACCTATTATCCACGCCCTACACCCACAAACAAACCTACTATCCACGCCCTACACCCACAAACAAACCTACTATCCACGCCCTACACCCACAAACAAACCTACTATCCACGCCCCAAACCCACAAACAAACCTACTATCCACTCCCTACACCCACAAACAAACCTACTATCCACGCCCTACACCCACAAACAAACCTATTATCCACGTTCTACATCCACAAACACACACTACCCACCACCTACACCCACAAACAAACCTACTTCATCCACGCCCCACACTCCACAAAACAAACCTACTATCCACGCCCCTACACCCCACAAACAAACCTACTATCCACGCTCCCACACCCACAAACAAACCTACTATCCACGCCCCACACCCACAAACAAACCTACTATCCACTCCTCACACTCCACAAACAAACCTACTATCCAGCACTCTCTACACCCACAAACAAACCCACTATCCACGCCCCTACACACCCACAAACAACCCACATCCACGCCCCACACCCACAAAACAAAACCTAGTATCCACGCCCCACACCCACAAACAAACCACCCTACACAAACAAAACATACCATCCCACGCCCCACACCCACAAACAAACCTACTATCTACGCCCTACACCCACAAGCAAACCTACTATCCACGCCCTACACCCACAAACAACCTACTATCCACGCCCTACACCCACAAAACAAACCTACTATCCACTCCCTACACCCACAAACATACCTACTATCCACGTCCTACACCCACAAACATGCCTACTATCCACGCTCTACACCCACAAACATACCTACTATCCACGCTCTACACCCACAAACACACCTACTATCCACGCCCCACACCCACAAACAAACCTACTATCCACGCCCTACACCCACAAACAAACCTACTATCCACGCCCTACACCCACAAACAAACCTACTATCCACGCTCTACACCCACAAACAAACCTACTATCCACGCCCCACACCCACAAACAAACCTACTATCCACTCCCTACACCCACAAACAAACCTACTATCCACTCCCTACACCCACAAACAAACCTACTATCCACGCCCTACACCCACAAACAAACCTACTATCCACGTTCTACACCCA
>NW_024738834.1:0-13088 GCF_018991925.1 Homarus americanus | reverse complement strand
TCATGATCACAGGTACACACCTTGATCACACATACACATCATGATCACAGGTATACATCATGATCACAGGTACATATCATGATCACAGGTGCACACCATGATAACAGGTAAGAAACATGATCACAGGTACACATCATGATCACAGGTACACACCATGATCACAGGTACACATCATGATAACAAGTACACATCATGATCACAGGTAAAATCATGATCACTGGTACACACCGTGATCACAGGTACACATCATGATCAAAGGTACACTTTATGATCACAGGTACACATCATGATCAAAGGTACACATCATGATCACACATACACATCATGATCACAGGTATACATCATGATCACAGGTACATATCATGATCACAGGTGCATACCATGATAACAGGTAAGAAACATGATCACAGGTACACATCATGATCACAGGTACACACCATGATCACAGGTACACATCATGATCACAGGTACACATCATGATCACAGGTACACACCATGATCACAGGTACACATCATGATCACTGGTACACATCATGATCACAGGTACACACCATGATCACAGGTACACATCATGATCACAGGTAAGAACCATGATCACAGGTACACATCATGATCACAGGTACACATCATGATCAAAGGTACACACCATGATCACAGGTACACACCATGATCACAGGCACACACCATGATCACAGGTACATACCATGATCACAGGTACACATCATGATCACAGGTACTAACCATGATCACAGGCACACATCATGATCACAGGTACACACCATGATCACAGGTACGAAAAATGATCACAGGTACACATCATGATCACAGGTACACACCATGATCACAGGTACACACCATGATCACAGGTACACATCATGATCACAGGTACACACCTTGATCACACGTACACATCATGATCACAGGTACACATCATGATCACAGGTACACATCATGATCACAGGTACTAACCATGATCACAGGCACACATCTTGATCACAGGTACACATCATGATCACAGGTAAGAAAAATGATCACAGGTACACACCATGATCACAGGTACACACCATGATCACAGGTACACATCATGATCACAGATACACATCATGATCACAGGTACACATCGTGATCACAGGTACACATCATGATCACAGGTAGACACCATGATCACAGGTAAGAACCTTGATCACAGGTACACACAATGAGCACAGGTACACATCATGATCACAGGTGCACATCATGATGACAGGTGCACACCATGATCAAATGAACACACCATGATCACAGAGACACACCATGATCACAGGTACACATCATGATCACAGGTACTAACCATGATCACAGGTACACATCATGATCAGAGGTACACTCCATGATCACAGGTTACACATCATGATCACAGGTACTAACCATGATCACAGATATACATCATGATCACAGGTACACATCTTGATCACAGGTACACACCATGATCACAGGTACACACCATGATCACAGGTAAGAACCATGATCACAGGTACACATCATGATCACAAGTACACATCATGATCACAGGTAAGAACCATGATCAGAGGTACACATCATGATTACAGGTACACATCATGATCACAAGTACACACCATGATCACAGGTACACACCATGATCACAGGTACACATCATGATCACAGGTACACACCATCATCACAGGTACACACCATGATCACAGGTACACATCATGATCAAAGGTACACATCATAACCACAGGTACACACAATGGTCACAGGTACACATCATGATCACAGATACACATCATGATCACAGGTGCACACCATGATCACAGGTACACATCATGATCACAGGTAAGAACCATGATCACAGGTACACATCATGATCACAGGTACACAGCATGATCACAGGTACACACCATGATCACAGGTACACACCATGATCATCACAGGGTACACACCATGATCACAAGTACACATCATGATCAACAAGTACACATCATGATCACAGGGAAAACCATGATCACAAGTACACACCGTGATCACACATACACATCATCATCACCAGGTAAGGACATCATGATCACAGGTACAGACCTTGATAACACATACACATCAGCATCACAGTAGTACACATCATGATCACGGGTACACATCATGATCACAGGTGCACACCATTATCACAGGTAAGAGAAATGATCACAGGTACACATCATGATCACAGGTACACATCAAGATCACAGGTACACACCATCACAGTACACACCATTATCGTGCTGCACCATGATCACAGGTACACATCATGACCGCATGCACAACATCATGATCATGAGGTAAAACCATGATCACAGGTACACACCCTAACGCGGAGGATACAACATCATGATCAAAGCGTACACATAATGAAACATGGTACACATCATGATCAGGTACACACCATGATCAGAGGTACTCATAATGATCACAGGTACACATCATGATCACAGGTACACACCATGATCTAGGTTCACATCATTATCACAGGTACACATCATGATCACAGGTACACACCATGATCTCAGGTAAACACCATGATCACAGGTACACATCTTGATCACAGGTACACATGATGATCACAGGTACACATCTTGATCACAAGTACACATCATTATCACAGGTAGACACCAGGATCACAGGTAAGAACCATGATCACAGGTACACACCATGAGCACAGGTACACATCATGATCACAGGTGCACATCATGATCACAGGTACACATCATGATCACTGGTAAGAACCTTTAATTCGAAAATAATATCATGATCAAAGGAACACACCATGATCACAGAGACACACCATGATCACAGGTACACATCATGATCACAGGTACTAACCATGATCACAGGTACACATCATAATCACAGGTACACTCCATGATCACAGGTTACACATCATGATCACAGATACTAACCATGATCACAGGTACACATCATGATCACAGGTACACACCATGATCAAAGGCACACACCATGATCACAGGTACACACCATGATCACAGGTAAGAACCATGATCACAGGTACACATCACGATCACAGGTATACACCATGATCACAGGTACACATCATGATCACAAGTACACACCATGATCACAGGTGAGAACCATGATCACAGGTACACATCATGATCACAGGTACACATCATGATCACAAGTAAACACCATGATCACAGGTACACACCAGTATCACAGGTACACATCATGATCACAGGTACAAACCATGATAACAGGTGCACACCATGATCACAGGTACACATCATGATCACAGGTACTAACCATGATCACATGCACACATCATGATCACAGGTACACACCATGATCAGAGGTAAGAAAAATGATGACAGTTACACATCATGATCACAGGTACACACCATGATCACAGGTACACATTATGATCACAGGTATACATCATGATCACAGGAGCACACATGATAACAGGTAAGAACCAAGATCACAGGAACACATCATGATCACAGGTATGCACCATGATCACAGGTACATATCATGATCACAAGTACACATCATGATCACAGGTAAGAACCATGATCACATGTACACACCGTTTTCACAGGTACACATCATTATCACAGGTACGCATCATGATCACAGGTACACATCATGATCACAGGTACACACCATGATCACAGGTACACATCATGATCACTTGTACACTTCATGATCACAGGTGCACACCATGATCACAGGTACACATCATGGTCACAGGTAAGAACCATGATCACAGGTACACATCATGATCACAGGTACACATCATGATCAAAGGTACACACCATGATCACAGGTACATACCATGATCACAGGCACACACCATGATCACAGGTACATACCATGATCACAGGTACACATCATGATCACAGGTACTAACCATGATCACAGGCACACATCATGATCACAGGTACACCATGATCCTGAGTAAGAAAAAATGGTCACAGGTACATCATGATCTGTAGGTACACCATGATCACAGGTACACACCATGATCCTGGTACACATCATGATCACAGGTACACACCGATCACAGGTACACATCATGATCAAAGGTACATCATGATCACAGGTGCACACCATGATCACAGGTACATCGCCGATCTGGGTAGAACCATGATCAAGGTACACATCATGATCACCATGATCCTGGGTACACACCATGATCACAGGTACACACCATGATCTGAGTACACACCATGATCACAGGTACACATCATGATCAAAGGTACCCACCATGATCACAGGTACACACCATGATCACAGGCACACACCATGATCACAGGTAAGAACCATGATCACAGGTACACATCATGATCACTGGTACACATCATGATCACAGGTGCACATCATGATGACAGGTACACACCATGATCAAAGGAACACACCATGATCACAGAGACACACCATGATCACAGGTACAGACATTGATCACACATACACATCAAGATCACAGGTACACATCATGATCACAGGTACACATCATGATCACAGGTGCACACCATGATAACAGGTAAGAACCATGATCACAGGTACACACCATGATCACAGGCACACATCATGATCACAAGTACATATCATGATCACAGGTAAAACCATGATCACAGGTACACACCGTGATCACAGATACACATCATGATCAAAGGTACACATCATGAACACAGGTACACATCATGATCACAGGTACACACAATGATCAGAGGTACACATCATGATCACAGGTACACATCATGATCACAGGTACACACCATGATCAGAGGTACACATCATTATCACAGGTACACATCATGATCACAGGTATACACCATGATCACAGATACACACCATGATCACAGGTACACATCATGATCACAGGTACACATCATGATCACAGGTACACATCTTGATCACAAGTACACATCATGATCACAGGTAGACACCATGATCACAGGTAAGAACCTTGATCACAGGTACACACCATGATCACAAGTACACACCATGATCACAGGTGAGAACCATGATCACAGGTACACACCATGATCAAGGAACACACCATGATCACAGAGACACACCATATGATCACAGAGTACACATCATGATCTGAGTACTAACCATGATCACAGGTGCACATCATAATCACAGGTACACTCCATGATCTGAGTTACACATCATGATCCTGAGTACTATATGATCCTGGTACACATCATGATCACAGGTACACACCATGATCCCAGGTACACACCATGATCACAGGTACACACCATGATCTGGAGTAGAACCATGATCACAGGTACATCATGATCACAGGTACACACCATGATCCTGGGTACACATCATGATCCTGAAGTACACCATGATCACAGGTGAGAACCATGATCACAGGTACGCATCATGATCACAGGTACACATCATGATCACAGGTACACATCATGATCAAAGGTACACACCATGATCACAGGTACACACCATGATCACAGGCACACACCATGATCACAGGTACATACCATGATCACAGGTACACATCATGATCACAGGTACTAACCATGATCACAGGCACACATCATGATCACAGGTACACACCATGATCACAGGTACGAAAAATGATCACAGGTACACATCATGATCACAGGTACACACCATGATCACAGGTACACACCATGATCACAGGTACACATCATGATCACAGGTACACACCTTGATCACATGTACACATCATAATCACAGGTACACATTATGATCACAGGTATACATCATGATCACAGGTGCACACCATGATAACAGGTAAGAACCAAGATCACAGGAACACATCATGATCACAGGTACGCACCATGATCACAGGTACATATCATAATCACAAGTACACATCATGATCACAGGTAAGAACCATGATCACAGGTCCACACCTTGATCACAGATACACATCATTATCACAGGTACACATCATGATCACAGGTACACATCATGATCACAGGTACACACCATGATCACAGGTACACATCATGATCAAAGGTACACATCATGACCACAGGTAGACACCATGATCACAGGTACACATCATGATCATAGGTACACATCATGATCACAGGTGCACACCATGATCACAGGTAAGAACCATGATCACAGGTACACATCATGATCATAGGTACACATCATGATCACAGGTACACATCATGATCACAGGTGCACACCATGATTACAGGTAAGAAAAATGATCACAGGTACACATCATGATCACAGGTACACATCATGATCACAGGTACACACCATGATCACAGGTACACACCATGATCACAGGTACACATCATGATCACAGGTGCACACCTTGATCACACATACACATCATGATCACAGGTACACATCACGATCTCATGTACACATCATGATCACATACATCATGATCACAGGTACACATCACGCATCTCATGTACACATCATGATCACAGTTGCACACCATGGCAGCAAAGAACCCTGATCACAGGTACACATCATGATCACAGGTACACACCATGATCACAGGTACACATCATGATCACAAGTACACATCATGATCGCAGGTAAAACCATGATCACAGGTACACACCGTTATCACAGATACACATCATGATCAAAGGTACACATATTAAACACAGGTACACATCATGATCACAGGTACACACCATGATCAGAGGTACACATCATGATCACAGGTACACATCATGATCACAGGTACACACCATGATCTAGGTTCACATCATTATCACAGGTACACATCATGATCACAGGTACACACCATGATCACAGGTACACACCATGATCACAGGTACACATCATGATCACAGGTGCACATGATAATCACAGGAACACATCTTGATCACAAGTACACATCGTGATCACAGGTAGACACCATGATCACAGGTAAGAACCTTGATCACAGGTACACACCATGAGCACAGGTACACATCATGATCACAGGTGCACATCATGATGGCAGGTACACACCATGATCAAAGGAACACACCATGATCACAGAGACACATCATGATCACAGGTACACATCATGATCACAGGTACTAACCATGATCACAGGTACACATCATAATCACAGGTACACTCCATGATCACAGGTTACACATCATGATCACAGGGTATACATCATGCATCACAGGTACATAGCATGATCACAGGTACACACCATGATCGCAGGTAAGAACCATGATCACAGGTACACACAATGATCACTTTACACACCATGATCACAGGTACACATCATGACAAAATACTACACATCATGACTACAAGGTAAAACCATGATCACAGGTACACACCGTGACTGGGCAGGTACACATCATGATCACAGGTACACATCATGATCACAGGTACACACCATGATCAGAGGTACACATCATGATCACAGGTACACATCATGATGACAGGTACACACCATGATCACCGGTACACATCATGATCACAGGTACACATTATGATCACAGGTACACACCATGATCACAGGTACACACCATGATCACAGGTACACACCATGATCACAGGTAAGAACCATGATCACAGGTACACATCATGATCACAGGTACACACCATGATCACAGGTACATCAATATGATCACAAGTACACACCATGATCACAGGTGAGAGTCTCAAGATCACAGGTACACACATCATGATCACAGGTACACATCATTTCTACAAGTACACACCCATGATCACAGGGTACACACCATGATCACAGGTACACATCATGATCACAGGTACACATCCATGATCACAGGTGCACACCATGATCACAGGTACACATCATGATCACAGGTACTAACCATGATCACAGGCACACATCATGATCACAGGCACACACCATGATCACAGGTAAGAAAAATTATCACAGTTACACACCATGATCACAGGTACACACCATGATCACAGGTACACATCATGATCACAGGTACACACCTTGATCACATGTACACATCATGATCACAGGTACACATTATGATCACAGGTATACATCATGATCACAGGTGCACACCATGATAACAGGTAAGAACGAAGATCACAGGAACACATCATGATCACAGGTACGCACCATGATCACAGGTACATATCATGATCACAAGTACACTTCATGATCACAGGTAAGAACCATGATCACAGGTCCACACCGTGATCACAGGTACACATCATTATCAAAGGTACACATCATGATCACAGGTACACATCATGATCACAGGTACACACCATGATCACAGGTACACATCATTATCAAAAGTAAACATCATGACCACGGGTAGACACCATGATCACAGGTACACATCATGATCACAGGTACACATCATGATCACAGGTGCACACCATGATCACAGGTAAGAACCATGATCACAGGTACACATCATGATCATAAGTACACATCATGATCACAGGTACACATCATGATCACAGGTGCACACCATGATCACAGGTAAGAAAAATGATCACAGGTACACATCATGATCACAGGTACACATCATGATCACAGGCACACACCATGATCACAGGTACACACCAAGATCACAGGTACACATCATGATCACAGGTACACACCTTGATCACACATACACATCATGATCACAGGTACACATCACGATCTCATGTACACATCATGATCACAGGTGCACACCATGATAGCAGGTAAGAACCCTGATCACAGGTACACATCATGATCACAGGTACACACCATGATCACAGGCAGACATCATGAACACAAGTCCACATCATGATCACAGGTAAAACCATGATCACAGGTACACACCGTGATCACAGATACACATCATGATCAAAGGTACACATCATGAACACAGGTTCACATCATGATCACAGGTACACACAATGATCAGAGGTACACATCATGGTCACAGGTACACATCATGATCACAGGTACTAACCATGATCACAGGCACACATCATGATCACAGGCACACACCATGATCACAGGTAAGAAAAATGATCACAGGTACACAGCATGATCACAGGTACACACCATGATCACAGGTACACATCATGATCACAGGTACACACCTTGATCATATGCTACATCATAATCATGTACACATTATGATCACAGGTATACATCATGATCACAGCACACCATGATAACAGGTAAGAAACCAAGATCACAGAAACACATCATGATCACAGGAACGCACCATGATCACAGGCAAGTACATATCACACCATAAGTACACATCATGATCACAGTAAGAATAATGATCACAGGTCCACACCGTGATCACAGGTACACATCAAGGATCACAGGCACACCATGATCACAGACACACCATGATCACAGGTACACATCACGATCACAGGTACTAACCATGATCACAGGCACACATCATGATCATAGTACACACCTGCATCACAGGTACACACCATGATCACATGTACACATCATGATCACAGGTACACATTATGATCACAGGTATACATCATGATCACAGGTGCACACCATGATAACAAGTAAGAACCAAGATCACAGGAACACATCATGATCACAGGTACGCACCATGATCACAGGTACATATAATGATCACAAGTACACATCATAATCACAGGTAAGAACCATGATCACAGGTACACATCATGATCACAGGTACACACCATGATCACAGGTACACATCATGATAACAAGTACACTTCATGATCACAGGTAAAACCATGATCACAGGTACACACCGTGATCACAGGTACACATCATGATCAAAGGTACACATCATGATCACAGGTACACATCATGATGACAGGTACACATCATGATGACAGGTACACACCATGATCACAGGTACACATCATGATCACAGGTACACACCATGATCACCGGTACACATCATGATCACAGGTGCACACAATGATCACAGGTACACACCATGATCACAGGTACACACCATGGTCACAGGTACACATCATGATCACAGGTACACATCATGATTACAGGTACACATCATGATCACAGGTGCACACCATGATCACAGGTACACATCATGATCACAGGTACACACCATGATCACAGGTACACACCATGATCACAGGTACACATCATGATCACAGGTACACACCTTGATCACACATACACATCATGATCACAGGTACACATCACGATCTCATGTACACATCATGATCACAGGTACACACCATGATCACAGGCAGACATCATGATCACAAGTACACATCATGATCACAGGTAAAACCATGATCACAGGTACACACCGTGATCACAGATACACATCTTGATCAAAGGTACACATCATGAACACAGGTACACATCATGATCACAGGTACACACAATGATCAGAGGTACACATCATGGTCACAGGTACACATCGTCATCACAGGTACTAACCATGATCACAGGCACACATCATGATCACAGGCACACACCATGATCACAGGTAAGAAAAATGATCACAGGTACACACCATGATCACAGGTACACACCATGATCACAGGTACACATCATGATCACAGGTACACACCTTGATCACATGTATACATCATAATCACAGGCACACATTATGATCACAGGTATACATCATGATCACAGGTGCACACCATGAGATAACAGGTAAGAACCAAGATCACAGAAACACATCATGATCACAGGAACGCACCATGATCACAGGTACATATCATAATTAAGAAGTACACATCATGATCACAGGTAAGAATAATGATCACAGGTCCACACCGTGATCACAGGCAAGGACATCATGATCACAGGTACACACCATGATCACAGATACACACCATGATCATAGGTACACATCACGATCACAGGTACTAACCACATCACAGGCACACATCATGATCACAGGTACACACCATGATCACAGGTACACACCATGATCACAGGAACACATCATGATTACAGGTACACACCATTATCAAAGGTACACACCATGATCACAGGTACACATCATGATCACAGGTACACACCTTGATCACACATACACATCATGATCACAGGTATACATCATGATCACAGGTACATAGCATGATCACAGGTGCATACCATGATAACAGGTAAGAACCATGATCACAGGTACACATCATGATCACAGGTACACACCATGATCACAGGTACACATCATGATAACAAGTACACATCATGATCACAGGTAAAACCATGATCACAGGTACACACTGTGACTACAGGTACACATCATGGTCAAAAGGCATACACTGTGATCACAGGTACACATCTTGGATCACAGGTACACACCATGATCAGAGGTACACATCATGGATCACAGGTACACATCATGATGACAGGTACACACCATGATCACTGGTACACATCATGGATCAAGGCAGGTACACATTGAGGATCACAGGTACACACCACATGATCAACACAGGTACACACCATGATCACAGGTACACACAATGATCACAGGTACACATCATGATCACAGGTACACATCATGATCACAGGTACACATCTTGAGCACAAGTACACATCATGATCACAGGTAGACACCATGATCACAGGTAAGAACCTTGATCATAGGTACACACCATGAGCACAGGTACACATCATGATCACAGGTACACATCATGATGACAGGTACACACCATGATCAAAGGAACACACCATGATCTCAGAGACACACCATGATCACAGGTACACATCATGATCACAGGTACTAACCATGATCACAGGTACACATCATAATCACGGGTACACTCCATGATCACAGGTTACACATCATGATCACAGATAATAACCATAATCACAGGTACACATCATGATCACAGGTACACATTATGATCACAGGTATACATCATGATCACAGGTGCACACCATGATAACAGGTCAGAACCAAGATCACAGGAACACATCATGATCAAAGGTACGCACCATGATCACAGGTACATATCATGATCACAAGTACACATCATGATCACAGGTAAGAACCATGATCACAGGTACACACCATGATCACAGGTACACATCATGATCACAGGTACACATCATGATCACAGGTACACATCATGATCACAGGTACACACCATGATCACAGGTACACATCACATCAAAGGTACACATCATGATTCACGGTAGATACCCCATGACGCAGGTACACATCATGGATCACAGGTACACATTACATCAGGTGCACACCATGATCAAGCAGGTGTGCTAAACCATGATCACAGGTACACATCATGATCATAGGTACACATCATGATCACAGGTACACATCATGATCACAGGTGCACACCATGATTACAGGTAAGAAAAATGATCACAGGTACACATCATGATCACAGGTACACATCATGATCACAGGTACACACCATGATCACAGGTACACACCATGATCACAGGTACACATCATGATCACAGGTGCACACCTTGATCACACATACACATCATGATCACAGGTACACATCACGATCTCATGTACACATCATGATCACAGGTGCACACCATGATAGCAGGTAAGAACCCTGATCACAGGTACACATCATGATCACAGGCACACATCAAGATCACAGGTACACACAATGATCAGAGGTACACATCATGGTCACAGGTACACATCATGATCACAGGTACACCATGACACAGGTACACACCATGATCACAGGTACACATCATGATCACAGGTACACACCATGATCACAGGTACACATCATGATCACAGGTACACACCTTGATCACACATACACATCATGATCACAGGTACACATCATGATCACAGGTACACATCATGATCACAAGTGCACACCATGATAACAGGTAAGAACCATGATCACAGGTACACACCATGATCACAGGCACACATCATGATCAAAGGTACACATCATGATCACAGGTACACATAATGATCACAGGTAAAACCATGATCACAGGTACACACCGTGATCACAGATACACATTATGATCAAAGGTACACATCATGAACACAGGTACACATCATGATCACAGGTACACACATTGATCAGAGGTACATATCATGATCACAGGTACACATCATGATCACAGGTACACACCATGATCACAGGTACACATCATTATCAGAGGTGCACATCATGATCACAGGTATACACCATGATCACAG
>NW_024738833.1:0-8232 GCF_018991925.1 Homarus americanus | reverse complement strand
CCTCCGTTCCTCCCCGCCTCCTCGGCCCCCCCAGCCCTTGACTGTAGGAGGAATGGGCGAGATAGGGCAGGAAAGGTCAACTGGGTGAGTATACACAAGGTCAACACAGGTCAGGAGCCAAGAGGTACAGATCTCCGTGGGTCATGGTGGTCATACTATATAATTGTACTGTAGAAGGTATTGTTTCTCTCTCTCTCTCTCTCTCTCAGATAACCCCCAAGTTTGTTATGACTCTTCCTGGACAGTGTATTTTTATCTTCAAATAGGATATGTTATCGTGTATCTCTTGTTAGAACGAGGGAACAAATAATTTATTGAATAATGGCAGGTTGAGGGAGAGGGCGATGTACTGTACAGAACTAAACAAATAATGTTTTGAAAATACATTGTTTTTAACATTCAGTGCCATATTATTCTGACTTCTACTGTTTAACTATAATCTGCCTACGCTACCGTTCACGGGATGAATATGGGTGCACAATAAACTAGCCGCTGTATGTGGCAAAATTCAAAAGCGGATCCCCGCCTATTTTATTACATACTAGGAAACATCTCACACTCACACACACGTATAGATGATCAGTAAGGAGGAGCCTCGACCTGAGCCCTGACAGAACGTTACAGGTGTACTATTTCGTCAGGCCGCGGTGAGGAAGTATATGAGAGTGATTTTGGAAGTTATATTTATGTTTATGGGTGTGTGTGTGTGTGTGTGTCTGTCTGTAATTATGTTAGCTTATGTTTGGTTAGTTATTAGTTGGAGTAAGTTGTCGTGGAGATTTTTCAGGTTAGGTTAGATTAGATTAGGTTAGGTTGTGTTAGATTAGGTTAGTTATGAGTTGGAGTAAGCTGGAGTTAAGATTCTTCTGGATATACAAAACACTAAAGTTATTATCCAGCGTAATCCTCCCACACACCCCAGCAAAATGATTCACAATGGAGACTGATTAATGAATGCTTGTGTTGTGATAATAATTCCTCTTATTGATTAACGAACTTTAAATAAAATGGAACAAGGTTGAGTGATGGTTGTTGAACTGATATAGAAATGTTAAGTGGTAGTAGATATAGTGTAAAAAAGTCATTGAGTGATACTGTAGTTATGTAGTACCCAAGTTTGGTTCACTTGTATGTTATTGAGGAAATTATTCAATCAGGATTTTTTTACAAGGATGATTGGTGTACCTAAAGTTGATGATCGTTTTATTTATTTTTTTTTTTATTATTATAATGGTTGCCCCTCCTGTAATGAGAATGGCCAGGCCCAAGGGCCACCTGGGCGTGAATTTGTTTAAGGTGTTGAAGCTGTCGCCAACACAACAACCACACCCTGAGTTAATGACCTGAGTGACCCAGTGTCAAGGAATAGTCCGTGGCCAACTGCACTGGCTAACCATTACCCCGTAACACGACGCGAGAATCAATTAACATCCAGGTCCCCAATTACTGTTGGGTAGATAGAGGTAAATGACGCAAAGGAACTTGCTCATGGTCTCACCCTGCCCGGAAATGGAACCCGGGTTCATTCGCTTGCGAGGCGAGCAAGCTGACAATTGCACCGTGTGTCGCCAACGTACACACACACACACACACACTTCGCCTGAAGTAGATATGAGAGAGAGAGAGAGAGAGAGAGAGAGAGAGAGAGAGAGAGAGAGAGAGAGAGAGAGAGAGAGAGATCTAAGCAGCTTATTATCATCCTACACCAACAGGAAGCGACAGACAGACACATCACAACCACCAAGTTTTTTTCAAATTAACATAATCTCCTGTCGTCGTGTCCGTGTGGCTGTCGTGTTTGTCAATCCAGCCATTTCTCTTCTTTCTTCTCTCATGATTATTTCTTCTTTTATTTAATTATTTTGTTGATTTTCGTCTTCATTTCTTCATTTAAAATTTTCGTGATTTCTTTCCTTCCCTCTATCCTTCTTTCTTTCCTTCCCTCTATCCTTCTTTCTTTCCTCGTCATCCTCTTTATTTTCACCCTTCCATCATCTTTATCAGTTTTTCAATTTTACCTGTCTCCTTCCTCCCTTCCTTTTCCTATACTCATCTTTCCTTCAACCTTCCCTCCTTCATAATTCCTCTCCATCTCTCCCTCTATTCCTTCCTTCATCACCATCATATAAAATCATACTCGCTTCCCCCCCCCCCAAAAAAAATATTCATCCCAACTTAAAATTCACGTTTCCTGGCCACTGTGATCACCTATCCTGACCTTACCTTTACTTTGACCTGACCTGACCTCTCCAGAATGATGCCTTATACCTTATGCCTTATACCTTATACCTGTAATGCATAGTGTTACCGCCACAGTAAGATAAACTAGAAGAGACAGAGAAAGAGAGGTATAGCCACAGTAAGATAAACTAGACGAGAGAGAGAGAGAGAGAGAGGAGAGACATAGTGTTGACAACGAATTTGCTGAGGTGTTTAAATGGGCGACGGCCACGCAGCTGTATGACTGCCTGAGGGATAGTCTATCGCCTCCTACCGTAGAGACAACATCTTTCGTTCGACCAACATATACCAAGAGGATATTATATTTGTTCTCGTTGGTCAAACCCTAGACCCCAAAACGTGAGTGTGATTGTGAACTATTAAATCCTCTAAAAAACTCTAAATAACTTTAATAAGTATATTTATGTACTGTATATTGATCATATTATACAAACTGTGTCCTGATGTATCAACAGTTGTAACATGTGAGTTATGTTTAAGAGGTTAATAGGTTATGTGCTGTATATTGATCATATTATACAAACTGTGTCCTGATGTATCAATAGTTGTAACATGTGAGTTATGTTTAAGAGGTTAATAGGTTATGTGCTGTATATTGATCATATTATACAAACTGTGTCCTGATGTATCAACAGTTGTAACATGTGAGTTATGTTTAAGAGGTTAATAGGTTATGTGCTGTATATTGATCGTACTATTCATACTGTGTGTCCTGATATACCAGCATTTGTTATATGTGAATTGTGTTTTAACAGGTTTTGACGAATTATACTCATCGCGTCAACGACAAGGGTCTTATTATCCAGCAGGAACCAATAACGCTCCCATGAGCGTTAACACAGAGTGTCATCTACATTTCAAACAGACAAAATGTTGTATACTAAAATTTCCTGGACAGTGCGCGCTTAACTAGAAATTGAAAACAAGAAATTTGCATTATACAAACGCGAAAAAAAACATTCCCTTTAAAACTTTTATTTTTTATTGTTTACACAAGGCAGATACATGTTTATTGAACGATATGATCCGGGAATACAATATGTTTTTATGAGAATACTGGTGTTATCATGTGGAGAGAGAGAGAGAGAGAGTCGTCACAGATCAGAGGGTGGAAGGGAGAAGTGAGGAAAGAGAAACCATGGCAACAAAAATGAAGAAATTATTAACAAATGATAATAAGAGTTTCGAGAATCAAGAAGTATAAACGTGTTGATGAAAGGACAGAGTGATATTAAGTCAAAATGTATTAAAATATTACATTAACCATTAAGTAGTGAAATGTAATGGACTTTAGTAGTGTCTATTAGCAGTTGTCTGTTTCTTCGTTGTTTGTAAAGCGATGAGAGAGGAAAAAGCTGCTTTATATTCAGGCAAGTTTCTTATTACTATAGAGTTTGTTGTGTGGGAAATATTCTCACAAAAATTGAGGCTGTTAGTATACAAGAATTGTAAACATATTACTCGCAAAGTTTGTCCATAAGTAAATCTATAACATAAGCCATGCAGACCTCCATTAAAGTTTATGTCCGGGTTACAATGCGTCTCCCCTGAGAAAATTATTGTCTTAGTTTTATCCCACAGGTTTTAAACACCTTTATCTAAGAGCCATTCCACGTTCAACAATGTTTTAATTCCGTAATATATTTCACGACTGTGTAAACTTCCTTGTTAACTCATTTACAAAGGCATTGTGAACACTGGGTGACTGCCTCCACTGAGTGACTGTCTACACTGAGTGAACACTGGGTGACTGCCTCCACTGAGTGACTGTCTACACTGAGTGAACACTGGGTGACTGCCTCCACTGAGTGAACACTGGATGACTGTCTACACTGAGTGAACACTGGGTGACTGCCTCCACTGAGTGAACACTGGGTGACTGCCTCCACTGAGTGAACACTGGGTGACTGCCTCCACTGAGTGACTTGGCTCACACTGAGTGAACACTGGGTGACTGCCTCCACTGAGTGAAAATACTGCTAAAGCACCGTCACTGATAATTGTGCCCACTGAGTGAACACTGCACTGCCTCCACTGAGGACTGTCTTCGAGTGAACACTGGGTGACTGCCTCCACTGAGTGAACACTGGGTGACTGCCTCCACTGAGTGAACACTGGGTGACTGCCTCCACTGAGTGAACACTTAAGACTGCCTCTACTGAGGAACACGGGTGACTGCTCTACTGGAGTAGAACACTGGGTGACTGCTCTGAGGATTTGCACTGAGGAACACTGGGGTGACTCTCTGCCTCCACTGAGTGAACACTCTCGCGACTGTCTACACTGAGTGAACATCAAGACTGAAGTCTCCACTGAGTGACTGCTCCACACTGGAGTGAACACTGCGACTGCTCCACTGAGTGAACACTGGGCACGCCCACACTGAGGAACACTGCGACTGGGTTCAAACTGAGTGAACACTGCGACTGCTTCCACCGAGGAACACTGGGTGACTGGCTACACTGAGTGAACACTGGGTGACTGTCTAAACTGAGTGAACACTGGGTGACTGCCTCCACTGAGTGAACACTGGGTGACTGCCTCCACTGAGTGAACACTGGGTGACTGTCTCCACTGAGTGAACACTGGGTGACTGCCTCCACTGAGTGACTGTCTACACTGAGTGAACACTGGGTGACTGCCTCCACTGAGTGAACACTGGGTGACCGCCTCCACTGAGTGACTGTCTACACTGAGTGAACACTGGGTGACTGCCTCCACTGAGTGAACACTGGGTGACTGCCTCCACTGAGTGAACACTGGGTGACTGTCTCCACTGAGTGAACACTGGGTGACTGCCTCCACTGAGTGACTGTCTACACTGAGTGAACACTGGGTGACTGCCTCCACTGAGTGAACACTGGGTGACCGCCTCCACTGAGTGACTGTCTACACTGAGTGAACACTGGGTGACTGCCTCCACTGAGTGACTGTCTATACTGAGTGAACACTGGGTGACTGCCTCCACTGAGTGAACACTGCGATCATTCAAGAGGACACTTGGGTGACTGCCTCTACTAGAGGCGAACACTGGGTGACTGCTCCACTGAGGAATACTGGGGTGACTGCCTCACTTGGAGGAACACTTGGGTGACTGCCCACTGGAGTGGACCGTCTCACACCGAGTGAACACTGGGTGACTGCCTCCACTGAGTGAACACTGGGTGACTGTCTACACTGAGTGACTGTCTACACTGAGTGAACATTGGGTGACTGCCTCCACTGAGTGACTGTCTACACTGAGTAAACACTGGGTGACTGCCTCCACTGAGTGACTGTCTACACTGAGTGAACACTGGGTGACTGCCTCCACTGAGTGAACACTGGGTGACTGTCTCCACTGAAAAATAAAACAATTTTAGACAACACAGAACTCAAGCGAACCGAATCTGTGTATGTTAGTTTTGTTTCGAATATGTGGATATGAACGCGGCTGTGTGTGTGTTTGCAATATGTATGTGTTGGCCTGAGAGCCGTCCAGCGTTTGTTTGACTTGACAGAGGCACAAATAAATCACGAGAATGAAAGATGTTACTGGTAGATCATTCGTGTACTTCGTCTTCTGGTACATAGGTGAGAAACACACACACACCATTACTAGGAGTCCACCAAACATTCTTCGTTCTTCTGCACCACTACCACCATCACCACCACACACTGTGAGAGACGCCATTACACCAATTCCAACTTCTCTGTCCCTATATCTATCTATCTCCCTTTTATACTTTTCTCTCCCTCTCTCTTATCTCTCGCTCCCTACTACTCACCACATGAGGGCGGCACCAGGTGTGAGATTGCATCATTTGCTACAGGTAACCTTTTCCCCTCCAGTTAAGAACCAATTTCATCGTCAACTTGAGGAAGACCACCTCACTCCTGCGGTGACCCGTCTTAACGCACGATTTGATGGTCGTACTGCAGCACCGATTCTGGGAGTGTCTACACACACACACACACACACACGCACACACACACATGCGCGCGCGCGCGCGAGAACAATAGCTTTCCTTGTTTTCGAGGAGTCAAATTGGTTTGTCGATTAGGGACGATCATGTAGATAATCATGTAAATTAATATTTGAATGTGATCATACCTAGCCTAACCTAGCCTAACCTAACCTAAGTACCATTTGGTTATGATAGTAAATGACGCGTTATTTGTAAAGTGAGCAACTGGCTCCAGGTAAAGCGTGTTTAAGGCTACCGCACCTGACGTAATCATGTCTGAGCTGATGATGTTAGATCGGCCGAGCATTTTTACTTTGTTTCCAATTATCGTTTTCATGGAAGAATTTCATTAACACATCATCACTGTTATAAGTTCATTCGTTAAGATTTAGTCCTGAGTGGTAGTGGCAATTGGTGAAGGTGGTTTTAGGTGCTAGTGGTGAGAAGTGGGTGGTGGTGGTGGTAGAATAGGGTGATTGTGGTGATAGGTGGTGGTGATGATAAGATAGGGTTGTTTTGATGGCAGGTGGTAGTGGTGGTGATACGTGGTGGTGGTGATGTTGGTAGAATAGGGTGATTGTGGTGACAGGTGGTGGTGATGATAAGATAGGGTTGTTTTGATGGCAGGTGGTAGTGGTGGTGATACGTGGTAGTGGTGGTGGTGGTAGTGGTGGTAGGTGGAATGAAGGAGAAGTAACGGGTGAAAAAGAATGACAGTGGAAGCAAATATCAGGAAAGAAGAAGAAGGATAACAAAAACAGGAGGATAAAGATTGAGAAGATAAGTGTAGGGGAGAAATGAAAGAAAACCGAACAGATAAGACAAATGAAGAAAGTGGTTGATGGGGTGATAAAGATGTGAGAGGAAGAGACGAAGATAAAGGAGGAAAACTGAATGGACAGACAAAAAAGTGAAGTGAAAATATTCGGAGAGAGAGAGAGAGAGAGCTTTTGAACAGTGAGAGATAGTTGGGATGCAGAGTGTAAGATATCACGGGAAGTATCAGGGAAAGATTGGATCAGGGTACGAACGAATATATTGAGACTATACCAGGAACTGAAACTGATGAAATAAAAGTCGGTGTCGAAGGCTTAGTTGGTCACTTAAAATGCACTCTCAAATAATGGATGACTTATCGGTTAGCTTAAATCCCCTCCCCTCGCATACACTACCGGGGTCATTTTCTTAATGGTGCGGACGATGGATGAGAGCCAATGAGGATTTTACTGAGTCCTCTGTGAGCCCTTGAGTGATGCACGTCCTGTTTCTCTGATGCAGTAGCGGAAAATTATGCTTCTTTCTTTCTTTCTTTCTTTCTTTCTTTCTTTCGTTCTTTCTTTCTTATCCAGGCTGACTCTCTCTTCCTCCCCTCTTCCGGTAACATTAGATCAATATGCAATTATATCATGAATATAGCGGCAGCCCCCTGAGAGAGAGAGAGGCGTACGGTATTATAGACATTCTTTAACAGAAGATGAAGTGTTATTTTTTTCTACAGGACAGACAACACATCATGAGACACAGAAACAAGCTTAAGAGACTACTGTCGACTCTTGTGATAACAGCTGTGTGTATCCAGCCCTCTCAGGTCGTGGTACTGTTTTTGTTCCAGTGTGATGATGTTCTTGTTCCAGTGGTGATGCTGTTCTTGTTCCAGTGGTGATGCTGTTCCAGTGGTGATGTTGTTGTTCCAGTGGCGATGCTGTTCTTGTTCCAGTGGTGATGCTGTTCTTGTTCCAGTAGTGATGTTGTTGTTGTTCCAGTGGTGATGTTGTTGTTCCAGTGGCGATGCTGTTCTTGTTCCAGTGGTGATGCTGTTCTTGTTCCAGTGGTGATGCTGTTCTTGTTCCAGTGGTGATGCTGTTCTTGTTCCAGTGGTGATGCTGTTTGTGTTCCAGTGTTGATGTTGTTGTTGTTCCAGAGGTGATAAAGACTTCATTATGTTATCAGTACAAGATAATTCAGCATCTCATAAGTCATGATCACCATCCTTCACCATCTTTATCTTTATCCACCTCCTCACCTCTCACCAACCCTCACCATT
>NW_024738832.1:0-6587 GCF_018991925.1 Homarus americanus | reverse complement strand
CTCACGTGGTGTAGTAATTCCCTCACAGATGATGCTATGAGGGGCCTCACGTGGTGTAGTAATTCCCTCACAGATGGTGCTATGAGGGGCCTCACGTGGTGTAGTAATTCCCTAACAGATGGTGTTATGAGGGACCACGTGATGTAGTAATTCCCTCACAGATGGTGCTATGAGGGGCCTCACGTGATGTAGTAATTCCCTAACAGATGGTGTTATGAGGGACCACGTGGTGTAGTAATCTCCCCAGATGGTGCAGGAGGGCCTCACGGTGTAGTAATTCCTCACAGATAAAGCAGAGGGGCCTCACGGGTGTAGTAATTCCCTCACAGATGGTGTTATGAGGGGCCTCACGTGGTGTAGTAGTTCCCTCACAGACGGTGTTCTATGAGTGAGGTGTGGTCCCAGGCCTTCCTATCGTAGACGGATTAACACATCGTTGGTTGTTGGGTCGGGCCGTTATCACTGGGTACCTGGGACCTCACTGTGTGAAGGTCAACTTGGGTACCACTGTTACTGTTGAGTTGTTCTCACTGACTTAAGCACTGTTCACCACTGTTCACCTCTGTTTAACACTGGTTCCATTCCTTTCCTAAATGAAATAGTAACTTCTGGCGTGAACTTGTTGATATTCCGGTGGGGAGGAGGGTTCAGGGGAGGGAGTTGGTATGGGCCAACTTAACAGTTGACCTGGCTGCTCCGAGAGGAGCGCCAGGTACGTCTTGACCCTTCGGTGGTCAAGGATGAAGTGTGTGTATAAGTGTGTGTGTGTGTGTGTGTGTGTGTGCGCGTTGCCGACACACGGTGTAATTGTCAGCTTGCTCGCCTCGCAAGTGAATGAACCCGGGTTCCATTTCCGGGCAGGGTGAGACCATGAGCAAGTTCCTTTGCGTCATTTACCTCTATCTACCCAACAGTAATTGGGGACCTGGATGTTAATCGATTCGCGCGTCGTGTTACGGGGTAATGGTTAGCCAGTGCAGTTGGCCACGGACTAATCCTTGACACTGGGTCACTCAGCTCATTAACTCAGGGTGTGGTTGTTGTGTTGTCGACAGCTTCAACACCTTAAACAAATTCACGCCTCGGTGGCCCTTGGGCCTGGCCATTCTCATTACAGGAGGGGCAACCATTATAATAATAAAAAAAAAAAACGATCATCAACTTCAGGTACACCAATCATCCTTGTAAAAAAATCCTGATTGAATAATTTCCTCAGTAACATACAAGTGAACCAAACTTGGGTACTACACAACCACAGTATCACTCAATGACTTATTTTACACTATATCTACTACCACTTAACATTTCTATATCAGTTCAACAACCATCACTCAGCCTTGTTCCATTTTATTTAAAGTTCGTTAATCAATAAGAGGAATTATTATCACAACACAAGCATTCATTAATCAGTCTCCATTGTGAATCATTTTGCTGGGGTGTGTGGGAGGATTACGCTGGATAATAACTTAGTGTTTTGTATATCCAGAAGAATCTTAACTCCAGCTTACTCCAACTAATAACTAACCTAATCTAACACAACCTAACCTAATCTAATCTAACCTAACCTGAAAAATCTCCACGACAACTTACTCCAACTAATAACTAACCAAACATAAGCTAACATAATTACAGACAGACAGACAGACACACACACACACACACACACACACACACATAAACCATAAATATGTTATATGGAACATAAATATAACTTCCAAAATCACTCTCATATACTTCCTAACCGCGGCCTGACGAAATAGCACACCTGTAACGTTCTGTCAGGGCTCAGGTCGAGGCTCCTCCTTACTGATCATCTATACGTGTGTGTGAGTGTGAGATGTTTCCTAGTATGTAATAAAAAAGGCGGGTATCCGCTTTTGAATTTTGCCACATACAGCGGCTAGTTTATTGTGCACCCATATTCATCCCGTGAACGGTAGCGTAGGCAGATTATAGTTAAACAGTACAAGTCAGAATATTATGGCACTGAATGTTAAAAACAATGTATTTCCAAAAAAAATTTTGTTTAGTTCTGTAGAGTACATCGCCCTCTCCCTCAACCTGCCATTATTCAATAAATTATTTGTTCCCTCGTTCTAACAAGAGATACACGATAACATATCCTATTTGAAGATAAAAATACACTGTCCAGGAAGAGTCATGACAAACTTGGGGGTTATGTAAGAGAGAGAGAGAGAGAGAGAGAGAGAGAGAGAGAAACAATACCTTCTACAGTACAATTATATAGTATGACCACCATGACCCACGGAGATCTGTACCTCTTGGCTCCTGACCTCTGTTGACCTTGTGTATACTCACCCAGTTGACCTTTCCTGCCCTATCTCGCCCATTCCTCCTACAGTCAAGGGCTGGGGGGCCGAGGGGGGGGGAAGGAGGGGAATGGTTCTGTAAGCATAGTTGAGGTTAGGTTAGGTTAGGTTCAAATGAGTGATAGATCAGGTCCCATGGTTAGTTTATCTCTCTCTCTCTCTCTCTCTCTCTCTCTCGCTCTCTCTAACACATATATATCCCTATTCTGTAAAATCGTGTGGTTATTTATATTTACTCACTGTTGATATTCTGGGAGAGAGAAAGAGAGAGAGAGAGATGTAGATTGAGAGAAAGATATTATTGAGAGAGTAGACGAGGGAAATAGACTGGAGAGAGAGAGAGAGAGAGAGAGAGAGAGATGTGAATTAGTGTTTACTCCCACTCATAAGTATAGTATTAGTCAACTTATATTATACAGGGTCTCCAGTCCACATTAAAATGAAAACAACTTTGTAAAACCTTATAAACTTTTGATTGAATGATAACAGATTAATATCCACACACACACATTATAGTCAGTCTCTTCGAGTTTCATTTGGTGTATGGGTATATATCGTTTGGGTATAAGGTATAAGGCATCATTCGGGAGAGGTCAGGTCAGGTCAAAGTAAAGGTAAGGTCAGGGTAGGTGATCTCAGTGGCCAGGAAACGTGAATTTTTAAGTTGGGATGAATATTATTTTTTTTGGGGGGGAAGCGAGTATGATTTTATATGATGGTGATGAAGGAAGGAATCGAGGGAAGTTCACGGGTGACTCAAGTATCCTCTTTAATCGACGGACACATGACAATCGATGTGCAGATACTACACGACCCAACCCCCTCCGACCGACTGTCAACAAACACAGCGCCCTGATGGTATTCGTAATGGAAGTGATAATGAAAAAAATATTTTATTTGTTTTTTTTTTAATCTCAATTTCGTTATTCCATGCAGTTCATTTTTAATCAATATATGTTTGTGGAATTCTAAATACGGTATATTGTTAGCAACACAAACAATAGCATTCATTAAAATATATACGGTTCATAGGAAAACCAGGTAGGGTATTCATGAATTTTAAGGAGTAGCTAGCCTAATTTCTATCACGCTTCTTGCTGAACATAGTTTTACGTGATGGAATGGATAAACATGAATTTTAAAGAATGAAAATAAAAATAATCCAAATGAATAACAAATAAATAAAATATTGTAATATGTGGAGGCCCCCAGATTGTGGAGGCCCCTGGGCAGCTGCCCACTTTGCCCACTCCTGAATCCGGCCCTGAACAGTGCTTCAGATAAACTCTGGCAATTTCACTTCAGCTAAAATTCCTTCAAACAAAATTATACACTTGGAGATGTTCGGGGTACTTGGTTCTAACTACAGGAGCGAACATAAACACCTGTAGAGTTCTGTAGGTTCTATTCAACGGAAATATACAAGGGTGAGCTTACAAGCCCAAGTAGTCCTTACACTCCTATAGGGGTCAACTGACCTCTCTCTGACCTCTCAGGCGACATGTGGTAAGTGGTACATTAGCAGCTTCCAGGTATCGCCAGGCACATTTATCTAAAGCCCCGTCCACACGATCGAGCACTGCCTGACGGGTACTCGCTTAATGCCTGTTGTTCTGGCAAAATTGACGGGCAAACCAACGGAGTGCCCGTGGTCAAGCGAAATCACCAGATAAGGCCGTCTGCCTGGTGGTTTGACCGTTTGCTGCCGGGTCCATTCTCATGTAGTTAGTGAAGTCTTTCTCATGTTCACCTTGAAGTTCACGTAAAATCGCGGCATGACTTCCCTTAACTTTTCGTTGAGATAACCATTCCTTGCACCATTCCATTTTCTGTTTTTTCTTCTTTTTGCACACTGTAGCAATTATTATACACAGCGCTATAGTCTTCGATTTAACTGTCCTGCGACACACCATGGTGATCGTACCGCAGCAGCTACTGCCGACCACCTACTAGCTACCAGCACCTCTGTGTGTACGACGACACACAGGCTTTGCCTGGTAAACGGGCAAAGTCCGCCGGGCGCTGTTCGATCGTGTGTACGGGGCTTTAGCGTGTGGTGACATGAAACAGGGGCTTTGCCACACGCTACTGACTGGAAAAGTAATGTATATATATAGAGTACATATATGGTATACATACAACATACATAATATACATACACCTCCCCCTCCCCCCCCCATACGCTCATAGCAAAGTCTTGAGCGGACCTTTTCCTGTGGATCACACCCGGATGCCTTCACACACCCTGTGACCCTCACACACTCTGTGGCCCTTAGACACCCTGTGGCCCTCGCACACCCTATAGCCCCACGCGCTCTGTGTGGCACCTCATACACACTAACACTCATACACCCTGTGGCCCTTACACATCCTGTGTGAGGGCCACCAGGTGTTAGAGGGCCACCGGGTATGTGAGAGACACCGGATGCTTGAGGACCACCGGGTGTGTGTGAGGACCAGAGGGTTATGTGAGGTCCACAGGGTTATGTGAGGCCCATAGGGTTATGTGAGGCCCACAGGGTTATGTGAGGCCCATAGGGTTATGTGAGGCCCACAGGGTGTGTGAAGGCATCTGGGTGTGTGAGGGCCACCGGGTGTGCGAGGACCACAGGGTGTGTGAGGGCCATAGGGTGTGTAAGCGCCACAGGGTGTGTGAAGGCCACAGGGTGTGTGAGGGCCAAAGAGTGTGTGAGGGCCACACGGTGTGTGAGGAGCCAGAGGATATGTGAGGGACACAGGGTGTGTAAGGGCCATAGAGTGTCTAAGGGCCAGGTCCAGAGAGTATGAGAAGCCAACAGGGTGCGTGAGGGCCACAGGGTATGTGAGGGCCACAGGGTGTGTGAAGGCCACAGGGTATGTGAAGGCAACAGGGTTTGTGAGGGCCACAGGGTGTGCTAAGGTCACAGCGTGTGTGAGGGCCACGGTTTGTGAGAGGGCCACAGGGTATGTGAAGGCAACAGGGTATGTGAGGGCCAGAGGATATGTGAGGGCTATAGGGTGTGTAAGGGCCATAGGGTGTCTAAGGGCCAGAGGGCATGTTAGGCCCACAGGGTGTGTGAGGGCCACAGGATATGTGTGGGCCACAGGTTGTGCCAAGTTTACAGGGTGATTGAGGGCCAGAGGGTGTGTGATTGTCACAGGGTGTGTGAAGGTCGCAGGGCGTGTGAAGGTCACAGGGTGTGTGAAGGCAACAAATTGTGTGAGGGCCACAGGGTGTGTGAAGGCCTCAGGGTATATGAGGGCCACAGGGCATGTGTGGGCCACAGGGTGTGTGAGGGGTCACAGGGTGTGTGAAGGCAACAGATTGTGTGAGGGCCACAGGGTGTGTGAGGGTCACAACATGTGTCAGGGCCACAGGGTGTGTGAGTGCCATATTTGTGTAAGGGTTATAGGGTATGTGAGGACTACAGGGTGTGTGAGGGCCATGGAGTGTGAGAGGGCCACAGGATGTGTGAGGCCATGTCATTTGTAAGAGCCAGAGGATGTGTGGGAGCCAGAGGGTGTGTGGGAGCCAGAGGGTGTGTGGGGGCCAGAGGGTGTGTGGGAGCCAGAGGGTGTAACGGCCATTATTCGCCCGGATCAAGGTGTGTGGCGTTTACAAATAGGTCTCACCTGACCAGTACACGTTTACAATAGGTCTCACCTGACCAGTACACTCAGGCTTAAGCCACAGTCACCTCCAGCTTATGTAAACCAACAATAACCACAGACGTCTTTTATTATATACAAACTTGCAAAGTACAATGTGTTCATGAATGCCTCACCAAGGACCTTCTCGTGCGTTCAAATACTGAAATTGAAATTGAAATATTTTATAGACAATAAAACTATTACATCAAAAGGACTATGCAGTATACTACTCCCACCCTCACCTATACCATCCTTTCTGGGGCTTACAAAAAGTTATAAATATTATAAGAACACATGAATTATTTTACACCAATAAAATAGTTCATTTTGACATGAACGCTGTACTACATCAATAGAACAGATAATTTAATCTTATACAAATTTAAAGGTCATCATAACCTTGAAGCAAAGTTTTTATACAATGAAAAAATAATAATTTGTCCATAATTTTCAGTAATATTTGTATCCTAATCATAGTCTCATTATAACAGTATCAACAGATGGTAAGTTAGTCCCGTAAGTTACATTGGTGTTTTGTAACACATACAAATAATGCTGAAAACTCTCGCTACATATGGCAATCACTTCTCTTTCAAATACCGAGAGAGGAACTTAATGGTTTGTGTG
>NW_024738831.1:0-7636 GCF_018991925.1 Homarus americanus | reverse complement strand
TACACACCTGGTACTACACACACTATACCAGAACACCGTGGCTACACCTGGCACACACACACTATACCAGAACACTGTGGCTACACCCGGTACTACACACACTATACCAGAACACCATGCATACACCTGGTACTACACACACTCATACCAGAACACCTTACACACCTGGTACTACACACACTCATACCAGAACACCGTGGCTACACCGGTACTACACACACCATACCAGAACACCGTGCTACACCTGGTACACACACACTCATACCAGAACACCGTATACACCTGGTACTACACACACTATACCAGAACACCATGGCTACACCCGGTACTACACACACCATACCAGACACCCTGGCTACACCCGGTACTACACAACACTCATAACAGAACACTGCATACACCGGTACTACACACACTATACCAGAACACCGTGGCTACACCTGGTACCACACACACTCATACCAGAACACCGTGGCTACACCCGGTACTACACACACTCATACCAGACACTGTGCTACACCCGGTACCACACACACTCATACCAGAACACTGACACACACCTGGTACTACACACACTCATACCCAGACACTGCATACACCCGGTACTACACACCATACCAGACACCGTGGCTACACCTGCACTACACACACTCATACCAGACACCGTGGCTACACCCGGTACTACACACACTCATACCAGAACACCGTACAGTACTACACACACTGCACAGAACACCGTATACACCCGGTACTACACACACTCATACCAGAACACCGTGGCTACACCCGGTACTACACACACTCATACCAGAACACCGTGGCTACACCCGGTACTACACACACTCATACCAGGACACCGTGGCTACACCTGGTACTACACACACTCATACCAGACACTGTGCTACACCCGGTACTACACACACACCACCAGACACCGTGGCTACACCTGGTACATACACACCTCATACCAGAACACTGTCTACACCTGGTACTACACACACTCATACCAGAACACCATGGCTACACCCGGTACTACACACACTCACATACCAGAACACCTTGGCTACACCCGGTACTACAAACACTACCAGAACACCATGGCTACACCTGGTAGCCACACACACCATACCAGAACACCATGGCTACCCGGTACCACACACACATCATACCAGAACACCATATACACCCGTGCTACACACACTCATACCAGAACACCATGGCTACACCCGGTACTACACACACCATACCAGAACACCGTCTACACCCGGTACTCACACACACTTCAGCTCAGAACACCTAGGCTACACCTGGTACACACACTATACCAGAACACCGTGGCTACACCCGGTACTACACACACTATACCAGAACGTGCTACACCCGGTACTACACACACACCATACCCAGACACTGGATACACCTGGTACTACACACACTCATACCAGAACACCGTGATACACCCGGTACTACACACACTATACCAGAACACCATGGCTACACCTGGTACTACACCACCATCCCAGAACACCGTGGCTACACCTGGTACTACACACACCATACCAGAACACCACGAAGCTACACCCGGTACTACACACACTCATACCAGAACACTGCACACACCCAGCACACACACACTCATACCAGAACACTGTATACACCCGGTACTACACACACTCATAACAGAACACCATGGCTACACCCGGTACCACACACACCATACCAGAACACTGGCTACACCTGGTACTACACACACTCATACCAGAACACCTAGGCTACACCCGGTACTACACACACTATACCAGAACACTGTGGCTACACCTGCACACACACTCATACCAGAACACCACACACCCGGTACTACACACACTCTATACCAGAACACCATGGCTACACCCGGTACTACACACACCATACCAGAACACCATGCTACACCCGGTACTACACACACTACCAGAACACCATGGCTACACCTGGTACTAACACACCTCATACCAGACACTGGATACACCTGGTACTACACACACTCATACCAGAACACCGTGGCTAACACCCGGTACCACACACACTCATACCAGACACCGGCTACACCCGGTACTACACACACTATACCAGAACACCGTATACACCGGTACTACACACTCCATACCAGAACACCATGGCTACACCCGGTACTACACACACTCATACCAGAACACCTGGCTACACCCGGTATACCAGAACACCACACACTGTACTACACACACTATACCAGAACACTGTGCTACACCTGGTACTACACACACTATACCAGAACACCCTACACCCATGCTACAAATATATATATATATGTCTGTTTAATAAAGGGAAATATTTTTTAAATGGGTAAAAATAGTAAATAAATAAATATTAAATAAATAAATAAATAAATCATGAATATTAATAAATAATAAATAAATGGGAGGTGAGGGAGGGAGGGGGTGGGGGAGGTGGGGGAAGGAGGGAGGGAAGGAGGTGGAGGTGGAGGTAAGGGAGGGAGGTAAGGTAGGGAGGCAAGGAGGGGATAAGGAGGGGGAGTGAAGGGAGGTAAGGTGGGGAGGTAAGGAGGGGGATGTAAGGAGGGGAGAATACAAAGCCTGGCTGGTGAGTCTGTGCCTTATCTGTCACACCATCTTCCTGGCCACTTTGTGTGGGTTGTCGTCCATCCCCACACCACACCCCATCCCACCTCCAACCCACCCCCCCACACCCCCTCCACACACCCCCCCTCTCCACACCCCCCCCCCCCACACACCAACCCCCACCACCCCCCCCACACCCTCCCCCCCCACACACCACCCCTTCCACACCACCCCCCCCCACGCACCTCCCCCTCTCCACACACACCACCTCCCTCTCCACACAACACCCCCATCCACCCACCCCCCCACACCACCGCTTTTCCCCACACCACCCCTCCACACACCACACACCACGCCCCTCCACACACCTCTGCACACCAACCCCCTCCCCACACACACCCCACCCCCTCCACACACACCACCCCCCTCCCCACACACACCACCCCCCCACACCACCCACACACCCCCCCACACACACACACACACACCACCCCCTCCACACACACCACCCACCCCCCTTCCACACCACCTCTCCACACACACCACCCCTCTCCCCACACACCACACCCCCCTCCCCAACACACCCCCTCCACACACCCCCTCCCCACACACCACCCCCCCTCCCCACACACCACCCCCCTCTCCCCCACACACACACACCCCCCTCTCCCCACACACACACACCACATCCCCCCTCTCCCCACACACACCACCCCCCTCTCCACACACCACTCTCTCCACACACCCTCTCACACACCACTTTCTCTCTACACACATCACCATTTTCCACACACACACACCACTTCTCTCCCCCACACCCACCTCTCGGGTTTACACTTGCATAGTTGAGTTACACACTGACCTTCTCGACTGTCGACTGATATTTGTATTAAACAACAGAACAGAGAAAATAGACAAAATTAGTTTGACTAAGTAATGTCTAAACAGGTTAGGTCATATAGTGTGTGTGTTTGTGTGTGTGTTTGTGTGTATGTTTTGTTGTTGTGTGTGTGTGTGTGTGTGTGTGTGTGTGTGTGTGTGTGTGTGTGTGTGTGTGTAAATTATCGCATATTTCTGTTATTATACGTAAATATTTATCAATTTACCTAATTATACAAGACTCATTCTCCTACATCTGGCAACTGCTTCTCCTGCGCCGTAAACTACCGCTAAACAACTGTAACGAGCTTAAATAGATTGTTTGCCTGTGGTCAACTAGTTACACCGAACTTCCACCAACCAGAAGACAGAACGTTATACCTGGGTTGACTGTAATCAGGTCGTCGCTGCCGTGAATTACCCAGAATTCCTTGTCTTAACTACGGGAAATTTCAAGGATTTTCTCTGCTGAGGTAACCAGTGGTGGCGTTCATCTCCTAAGGGTTTGTCGTATCTAAGTACATTTGTCGTAAGTGCTATGAGGTTTTATAAGTGTAATATTATAAGTGAAGCGAGAGAAGTGTTCTATAAGTAGTACTGTAAATGAAGTTAGAAATATATTCGAAAAGTGCAATATCATAAGTGAAAAGTGTATTATAATGAAGTTTGACAAGTGTTTGTAAGTGTAATATTATAAGTGAAGTTGTAAGTGCTCGATAAGTGTAATAATATAAATGAAACTAGACAAGTGCTCGAAAAGTGCAATGGAAGTGAAATGAGAAGTATCCCAGAAGTGCAATATTATAAGTGGGGATAGACAAGGTTCTATAAGTGTACTCTATGAAATTAAAGTGTTCAAAAGTGTAATATTAAGAGTGAAGTAAAGAAAAGTATCTGATAATTATGTGTAGTGTTCATTACCGTCAACACAACCACTGACCCTTTCGTGTACCGGGTCTGCCTCCGTCTTGCACCGGTGAAGGAAATCATCTGGTGTTGGTATGAGTCTCGTTTAAAGGTAGGTGTTGAGATGCTGACCGTGTGTTAACCCTCCTCTACTGTAGATTATGTTGGGTTTATGTTGGGTTTATGTTGGGTCTATGTTGGGTCTATGTTGGGTTTATGTTGGGTCTATGTTGGGTTTATGTTGGGTCTATGTTGGGTCTATGTTTGGTTTATGTTGGGTTTATGTTGGGTCTATGTTGGGTCTACGTTGGGTTTATGTTGGGTTTATGTTGGGTTTATGTTGGGTCTATGTTGGGTCTATGTTGGGTGTATGTTGGCCTATAAGGTTTATGTTGGGTCTATGTTAGTTTTATGTTGGGTCTATGTTGGGTTTATGTTGGGTCTATGTTGGGTGTCTTGGTGCAGCTCATGAATGTAAACCCTTTTTGTCAATGTATTAACAAAACAACAATATTGAAAAACAAATGGAAATACAAAAGTCACAAAAAGACAAAAAATAAGTATAACAAAATATCAGCCACGGTAAATACAACAATACAATGAAACATTTGCAACACTATCAACACTGCCTCCTCACAACACACTTTTGCTGTTATTAACTGTAGTAGCGCGCCGCCTCACCCCTCCTTGGACAGACTAAAAGCTCAGAAGATCAGTCAAGTGCCGTTGTTAATGCTAGTCATCAGAGAGGCGTCCAGTAGCTGAGAGCGCCATGAAACATTATATACGGCACTGTACTTCCTTATCGTGTCAGATGAATTCTACCGCAATGTTCATTGTTGGGAACGAGCAGGAATTAGTTAAACAACCTAACTCCAACCTAACCTCCAACCGAACCCAACCTAACCTAACCCAACCGAACCTAACCTAACCTAACCGAACCTAACTTCCAACCTAACCTAACCTAACCCTAACCTAACCTAACCTAACCGAACAAATAAGATCAGAACCAGCTAAGTGTTCTTACATGAGGAATTGAAATACACAACAAGTAATCATGTTATATAAATTAGACCTAGCTAAGCCGAGATTACTCCTAGCCAATATTTCATACTACTGAGTTCTTATCTGTTAATCTATTACATGCTCTCAGGGAACAAAGATCAAATGAGAGCTTAACACCTCAATATAGGGTTAATCTTGACGCTTCTCCCCCAGTATTGCCTTTCTTAACTGGTAAGGTTGGTATAGAAAATATAGGCTCTTTTAAAATTCCGCACGTTAAGGCAGAAAAATTGTTAGGTAGTAAATGAAGAACAATATTCTGCGGGGATTTTCTCAGGGGAATGTGTTAGAATGTGTTAACATGAATATAAATTATCTTTTCTTAGAGCAGCTGTTCTGTAATAGGCTGTGATACACTCTAGAACAAACGCGATTTTCTGGCTGACCTTAACGCCCTTGTCTTGTTAAGGCGGCGTCACACAATTCAACTTTCAGAAAATCCTCCAACTCTTTTTGTTGTCCGCCGTCACACATGCGTTTAGAACAGTGATTCTCAAACGGGAGGCACTTGGCTCCCAGGGGAGGAATTTCAAATCCAAGGGGAGGAATTGGGGAGGAATTTCAGTCAGGGGAGGAACCTCCGAACGGGGAAAGAATGTACTTTGTACAATATATATATATATATATATATATATATATATATATATATATATATATATATATATATATATATATATATATATATATATCAAACAAAATGCCAATATACACAACTATAAGGGCGATCACGGTTTAACAGTTTACAAAAACTGCTGCTTCAGACTTAATCCTGTATGGGACTATTCAATTATTGAGGTTTGAAAAGCGTGCTCATGTTAATATGATGCTTGAGCTACAGATTCAGTGATCTGAAGCAGATGAACTTCCCTTCTTGGATTGCTCAGCTATTTCTCTTTAACTGGGAAAATAATGGCTACCTGGCTTAAATGGAGTCTGATCAGATCGACGAGCTAATGGACAGGCAAAATGATGATAGTATGAAACCGATCCATGCTTCAGAACACTTCATGTGGCTGGATCCCCAAGTTGTTGCCAAATATAAAAATAAATAGCTACAGAGGATCAGCGGGTGCTTTTGCCCTTCCCATCACCATACTTGGTTGAATGTGCCTTTAGTGCTGTTACGGATAGACTAAAACACGAGGACGTCTCAACACTTGTGAGCGTGGTGACCTTCAAGCAAAACTAACTGGATTTGTTCCTCGGTTTTCTAGTTTAGTTTCTGTGCCCGCAGGCCAAAGTGGGCATTAAATCAAATGGAAGTTTTATGATCCATTGAAATAAAGATTTCTTTTTCATTTGATGGCAATTAATAATGCAATTTAGTTTCATAAATTGTTTAAATAATTATCACTGTAAAAGTATAATGGTGAAAATATTACTAGATGACAATTCAAAATGGGGGAGGAATTGAGGAAATCTGGGATCGCAAGGGGAGGAATGTGACCTGGGACTCTGAGAACCACTAGTTTAGGACCAACTCGCCAGTTTCCCTGTCAACAAACAAGATGGGTCCAACTGATGAAGAAAGAGCAGTAATTCTACTCCTTTTTTGGTGTATGAAGAGTCCTTTGTGATCCCAGAGACAGCGGCGCTGCCTTATCTGGTTCACCAAGAACTCCTCGGAGAGGCGTGTCCACACTTGGGAAATTATTTTATCTGTTGGCACCGTCAAGTTGTTATTATTCCCATGTGGTCAAAATGTAAACGACATATGTAATTTTCTTACCTTTTTAAAATCACAAAAATAAACATAATAATGAGTAATCTTGGGAAGAAGAGTTATGATTACTGCGTAATAATTGTAGCTTTATATTTTAAGTAAAAATTTGTTCATTTTTACAAATATTTGTAGTATCAATTATAGATCTTGAGTTGACTGGTAAGTTGTCGAAGTCGTAGTACGAGTTGTCAGTGTAGACGGTCTATATCGTCTGACAAACAGCCAACGATAACTCCGACTGTATAAATGCTAGTGTGACGCCGCCTTTATTCTGTGTCCTCGACATCGCCAACACAGGCTCCTATCGCTGATACAACAAAATAACTGAACATACAGTATATGATGATAAATCTACCGTGTGAGTGAGTGTGTGTGTGTGTGTGAGTGCGTGTTTAAAAATTTTCACATATAAACCATTTATCTTGTTCCATAAAAAAAATCAATAGTCTTCGCTGGAAAATACAAG
>NW_024738830.1:0-15910 GCF_018991925.1 Homarus americanus | reverse complement strand
CTGTCAACCAAACCTCAATCCCATCCACCACCGCCTCTTCCATCCACCAAGGATTTCCCATTGATCTCCTCTCCTCTACCACCCCCTCCATCACCCCTACCACCCATCCTTTCTCCCCTCCCTCCCTCTCCCTACCGTTCTTGGAACAAGGTCGTTGCCGGCCCTGCCACACAGTCACCACCATCTCCTGCCCACCTGGACCCCCGCTGTCTCTCACCAGCACCACCACCTCTTACTCAACTGAACCCTCACCGTCCCTCTCCGTCGCTACCACCACCACATGCCCAGTCGGGCCCTCGGCAATCCTCGCCGCCACCTCCAGCTCATGCACAGGTACACCAAGTTGGTTCTATGGAAACAATCACTCTCCGTCTGGATCGCCACTCCAAGCAAATCAACCTTCTCTCAACCCAACTCGACTTGTTTGTGAAAACAATTGCGACATTGCAGAAGCAACAACAACTCATTCTGGACACCCTGACCCAACAGGGGCGCGCTTTGCAAGCCCTGATGACCCGCCTCCTTCCATCTCCCGAGATGGAGGATCCATCCCTCGCTCTCCCACTCCTCCCTCTCCATTTCTCTCAACAGAATTTGGTACCTCCTCTGAGCCCTGTCTAGCCCCTCCGACTCATCTCACACCGGAGGCCGTTCCCTCCTCTTCTTACAATGGAACATCCAGGGACTTAGACCTCGCCGGACAGACCTCGCCCAGTTTGTGCTCTCCCATCAAGTAGATGTTGCTCTACTTCAGGAAACCATCACAGACGATGTTACTCCACTCCGCCTCTCTGGCTATTCTGTTTACACCCTGCCTCGGTACCGTGGGCAGGCTCGTGGCCTCCTCACCCTTGTGCGTAACACCATTCCATCTGTTCGTCTCCCTTCACCTGACTCACATGGACCCCCGTCTGAATTACTTTCTATCTCCCTTACTCTTGGTGACCGGACCCTTCGTGTAGTCAATGTTCATTTCAAGAGTAATTCTCTGGACCCCCAGGTTCTTCACGACCTCCATGATGGGGTTCCCACTATTGTTCTTGGCGACTTTAATGCCCGCCATCCCACTCTTACTCCGGATCATCCCACTCCATGTACCCTTAATGGATCACATCTCTCACAGTTTCTTAATGGGGATGATGATGTTCGCTTTCTTTGTCCTGACGATCCTACTCGCCTCCCCCATAGTTTCTTTGATGTTGGCTTACTATTGAACGGTCATACTTCCTTTCATCCTACCGTCTGCACCGAGCCTGCTCTGTATAGTGACCATCTTGCCATTACTACCCATCTCAGGCTCTCCTTCTCTGCCCCGACATCAACTCCTTATCGATCCCCTCGCCTTCGTCTCACACAAGATGCTGTTCCTCCCTTTACCCAATACCTTTCTACCTGGGCGGATTCCTATGTTGTCCCTCAGTCCCTTGACTCTTACAGCGCTGATTTTGTTGATGCCGTGTATGACTCTGTCAATCGCGCTACCCCTCCACGCCCTCCCCGTCACCCCAGAAGTGCCACCAACTACTGGTATCGTATTCCTGCCATGAGACATCTCCGGCAGGTAACCTGTGATCTCCACTCTGCCATACGGAGGTCTCAGTCTCCAGAGGACTGGGAAGACTTCAAAAATTGGTGATCCTTTGCAACTCAGGAGCGCCGTCGGATACGTGAGGCAGACTGGCTATCCTTCATGGGGTCTCTATCGTTCCAGTCGTCACCCTCTTATGTATGGAATCGGATTAATGCTATACGGGGTACTCGACGGAGGCCTCCTCCCCACCCTGATCCCGCCTCCCTTGCCTGCTCTTTAATGGAGGACTGGGCACGAGCTTCCTCCACAGAGGCACTTCCAGATCCAATGCAGGAGGCAGTGCAGGCCCGCATCGATGCGTCTGAGCCTGTTGTTCGTGCTGCTCTTACCTCCCCTGCCCCCACTGATCATCCCATCACACAGTTCGAGCTTGATAGTGCTCGTCGCTCTAGAAAAGACACCTCTCCTGGGGATGATCAGATAACCTACTCCGTCCTCAACGCCTGTACTAATATTCTTAACGGCCCCTTGCTTGCTCTCTACAATATGTCTTATGAACATGGGGTTCTCCCGTCCAACTGGAAAAATGCCACTATTATCCCCATCCCTAAGCCGGGAGATCCTGGGAAATATCGACCCATTAGTCTTACCTCCTGTGTTTGCAAGATGATGGAGAGGATACTCCATCGTCGCCTTCTTCACACCATAGGCGGCTTCCACAACTCCCTCAATGGTTTCATTCAACATCGCAGCACAGCACACTCCATTGCTTCCTTTTATTGCAATCAGACTGCCCGCGTCTCCGTCTTCCTTGATATCAAGGGAGCCTTTGATACGGCTCAGCCTGCCCTCATTTTAGCTGAACTTGCGCGTTTAGGGGTTAAAGGGAGACTTCTACAATGGATCGCCTCTTACCTCACTGGACATCAGGCCCGGGTTCGCGTTGAAGGCTCTGTCTCCTGTTCAAGAAATGAACCTCGGCACCCCTCAAGGTGGAATCCTGAGTCCCACCTTGTTTAAGACTCTATGCACTCCATTGCATCACTCCCGTGGCCGACAGAAGTTGTCCACTCAGGATATGCCGACGATGTCCTCCTCCAAGCCCCTGACTACCTCAGCATGCAGGAAGCCCTTGATCTGGTCTCCAGAGAGTGTGATTCATTTGGTTTCCTTCTTTCAACTGCGAAAACAAAAGCCATGTGGCACGGTCGTGTTGTACCTCCACCCCTTTTCTTATCAGGAACGCCCTTGGACTGGGTTAATGAGACAAAATACCTGGGTGTGTATGTAACTCGCACACGTTGTCAGATCCCTGAAGTCCGCTATCTTCGAGACATATGCTTTCGGCGTCTCGCTCCCCTCTCTACCATGTGCGGGGGTTCCCTTGGTGCCACCATCCCTGTACTTCTCACCATGTACAAGTCCTTTGTCAGTTCCTGTGTCGACTACGCCGCCCCTGCCCTCGTCAACATTAGTCGGACTGCTGTCAACCGTCTCGAAGTTATCCAGAGGAAAGCTGCTCGTATCATTCTTGGGGCTCCTCAGTGGACACGCTCTACTTCTCTATATACCGAACTTGGTCTTTCCCCCTTACAGGATCGTATCCAGGAGTTTTACCTAAAAACTGCCGTTTCCATTCTACGGGATCCTAGGGGCAACTATGTCCAAACCAACTTGACTACTGCTGTCCGAGACCGACCTCCATCTAGAAGACAGTGGCGAGGGTCACTCATCCGAGCCCTTCAGGAACACGACCTCCTGCCTGATATTGTTGTCACCCCTACTGTTGGTTCGTCTCCTTTTCCCTGGCTGGATTTTCAACCTGAAGTGATTGCCCTCGGTGGACCGCTCCCGAAATCCCAGGTGAACCCTGTTATTCTCTGCAAATACCACCTCTCCAGGATCGCTCACTGGTCCCCAGGTAGGGTCGTCCTCTACACTGATGGTTCTGTTGACCCCGCGACAGGTAGGGCCGGGCTGGTGTCTACATCTCCCGTCCTCATGCCCCTGAGCCTATCAAACTGTCTCTCAGAGTTTCTGACGGGGCATCCTCCACTCAGGCTGAACTAATAGCCCTCCTTGCTGCCCTTCTCGCTGAGGAAGAAGCAGATGGTTTCTGCCCCTTGCTTGTCTGCTGCGATTCCAGGTCTGCTCTCGACGGGATCGCATTTGGATCTGGGGAAAATAAGGACCTCATCCTCCGAATACGAGGGTTAACATCCACACTTCAGGATGAAGGCCGTCCTGTGACATTCCTATGGATACCTAGTCATGTCGGTATCTTGGGGAAGGAGGCAGCAGATGACCTTGCCAAGACTGGCTGCAACAAGGCCACACCTGACTACGTTGTTCCTCGAACACTCTTACAGATTAGGACCCAAATCCGCCGCAAACAGAGAGAAGCTCGGGAAGCAGCCATCCCCCTGGACTCCCCGCCCACATGGTACGATGTCCTCCGTAAACTTCCTGACTTCTCATACGTCTACGGGAAAGGGTCGCGGAAGGGGGACGTGATTGCTGCCCGTATCATCATTGGGTATGACTTTGCTGGGGAGATTGGTATCCCCACATCCCCTGAGCAACGCTCTTGTGCGTTATGCAGAAGACCCGACAGCCGCACCCTTATTCACTACCTCCTAAGATGTCCCCACACACAACGCTTCCGTGACGCCTGCTGGACCACCACTCCACGACCCCCTGACGGAGACACGATGATCCTCCCAATACTGGCCAGATATTTTGTAAATAATATTAATTATGTGTTAAAGGAACATCCTTCCTTCCTTAGGCTTTAGTAAGCCCCCTTATAATATTTATACTGTATATACTTTTCACACTTGCCAGATGATTCTGGTGTCATTGTACAGGGGTACCTAGTGACAGCACTAGGATCCCGCTTCCTCTATCAAGGAATAAACAATTGAAATTGAAATTGAATTGATTAGGCCATAAAATATGCTTTTGGTTTATTGCTAACAAAATATACTTTGCTCTACCGCTGTAGTGAAATACATGGTGAAACTTACATACACCGTTAATAAAGTATTGATGGAAGAAGAAGTAAGAGGAAGAATTGTGGAGGTAATGAACAGTGAGACAATGTATAGCCTCCGGGATGGCGGCAGCGTTTCTGTTATTAATATATAATAAGACAATAGGAAAATATGTTGTTGTCTCTACCTGTATTATTACCTTTGCGATAGCATGGTTAAATTTGGGGAGGACAGAGGAAGGAGCAGGAGGTTAGGAAGGGATTTGTAGTGGGAGAGATAGTGTCTGTGATCCTAGGATCACCACTCCTCGGATTATGTCAGTTCAAGTTTAGAAGCTCAATCAACTTTCCCTGATTACGAATTGGCAACCTTTCGATTTACAACAGGTACCTACTTACTGCTACAGTAGGTAGGTGAACAGGGACCAAGGGGGCTAGGAAGAGTGTCCAAACAACTTGCCTGTGTGATGTAGTCGTGGCCAGAATTAGGTTAGGATACAGACACATCTGGCTAGTTAGTAACGCTGTACCCATACCGGAACACTCAGCATGTAAACTTGGTGATACACCTTTAAAGCACTATATTATTGAATGTGACACTGTCAAAGACTTCAGGCCACCTCACTTATTGTATCTTGAACTATGTCATTACTTCATTGAGGACATTACATTCTTGCTCTTTATCCCAAATTGGCTAGCCCACACTGGTAAATGTGTACTGTACTGTCAATGAATCTGATGTATTTATTTGTGTATGAACCTGACTGAAAATAAGGTCGCCTCCCTGGCTGCTGCTGCTGCTGCTGCTGCTTCTTGCGCCCTTCTAAGTCCCGTTTAAGTCCCCCCCCCCAGGCCCCCACAACCGCCCTTCACATCTACACCATTCAAAATCAATTTCACTCAATTTCCACAAGACTATGCTAATTACACGTAAAATAGAGTGTTATCCTGCAAAACGTTGATGTCGTATATTTCTCTCTTTAAGTGATATCCTGTGGCTCCGAAAGGAGCCTGTTTGGTTAGGTTGTCTTGTGTGAACGAACCTTGGGTTCTTATTTCTTCTCTGTCTTCTTGGGGAGGAGCACAGCTTGGATGTTAGGAAGGACACCCCCTTGGGCAATGGTGACTCCAGACAGGAGCTTGTTCAGCGCCTCGTCATTGCGAATGGCAAGCTGAAGATGACGCGGGATAATGCGGGTCTTCTTGTTGTCGCGGGCGGCGTTACCGGCCAGCTCGAGCACTTCTGCTGCCAGGTACTCCATGACGGCTGCAAGGTACACAGGTGCACCTGCACCAACACGCTCAGCATAGTTGCCTTTACGCAAGAGACGGTGGATCCTACCCACGGGGAACTGGAGTCCGGCCCTGCTAGAACGGGACTTTGACTTGCCCTTCACCTTGCCTCCCTTGCCGCGTCCTGACATGTTGCTGCTGCTGCTTTTCGTGATAGGAGTTAAATTTCCGCCCGCCACCTTGGTCCTTTATACCAAGCTCAGGATCAGGCCAGGTGGCCGTCTCGCGGACCCAACCAATGTAAGAGAGCCGTAGCTGCAGCCAGTCTGATCCTGAGCGGCCCGCTCGGTATATAAGGAAAAGTTAGTCGGGCCAGTTTTCAATTCTCTCGCTCCGCGCCACGAGTAACTGTGCTGCCATGCCTCCCAAAACTTCCGGAAAGGCTGCCAAGAAGGCTGGAAAGGCCCAGAAGGCCATTGCCAAGGGTGACAAGAAGAAGAAGCGCAGGAGGAAGGAAAGCTACAGCATCTACATCTACAAGGTACTGAAGCAAGTGCACCCCGACACAGGAGTCTCCTCCAAAGCTATGTCCATCATGAACTCTTTCGTGAACGACATCTTCGAGCGCATCGCTGCCGAGGCTTCCCGCCTGGCGCACTACAACAAACGCTCCACCATTACAAGTCGGGAAATCCAGACAGCTGTCCGACTCTTGCTGCCCGGTGAACTGGCCAAGCATGCCGTGTCTGAGGGCACCAAGGCTGTCACTAAGTACACCTCTTCCAAGTAAGAGGTTACTTGTGCACAACAAACACGCCATCCCACTACTACAACTTAATCGGCTCCATCGGAGCCACAGTTACATGTTAAAGAGACAGTTACCGACAGTGATATATTGAGAGGGAAATAAATAAAAAAAAATTATAATAATCTGCATTCTCTATTGGCGTAGAAACAGGACTAAATCGAAACATTATAAATAAATAAATAAATTCTGCGTGGAGTACTTTTACACCCACTGCAAAGTGACATACATGGAGTGTGTTTGGGTTTCATTTCTTGTTTGCAGCACGCCTATTTCATGTAAACAATTCATTTTATTTTATTTTATTGAATTTTCTTTTATTTTAGTTATTTATTTACTTACTTATTCTTTATATATTAATTTGTTACTAGCTCTTGTTTTTTGCACCCACCCACCTCCCGAATTGATGACCTACTATACATTCGTGCCTGCACGACTGTTACCAACTTACCGTTAGGCGATTTGGGTAACCGAAATTAACGCTCTCCTACCACCAACCATTTCGATTGTCATGAAAATTATCTTCAGAACAGTTCTTTGGCCCTGAGAAGGGCCGAGTTATAGATGTCTGGTAGGTTTTGTTGTGCTTTTTGTTTTTCCCCAAGGAAGAGGACTTAAGCACGCTCTCCGCGGATGCGCCGGGCCAGCTGGATGTCCTTGGGCATGATGGTAACGCGCTTGGCGTGAATGGCACACAGGTTGGTGTCCTCGAAAAGACCCACCAGGTAAGCCTCAGAGGCTTCCTGCAGAGCCATGACGGCAGACGACTGGAAGCGCAGGTCAGTCTTGAAATCCTGGGCGATCTCACGCACCAGGCGCTGGAAGGGCAGCTTCCTGATGAGTAGCTCTGTGCTCTTCTGGTAACGACGGATCTCACGAAGGGCGACGGTTCCGGGCCTGTAACGATGGGGCTTCTTGACACCACCGGTGGCTGGGGCGGACTTGCGAGCTGCCTTGGTGGCAAGCTGCTTCCGTGGAGCCTTGCCTCCAGTGGACTTGCGGGCAGTCTGTTTAGTACGGGCCATCTCGACGACGAAATAGTCAATACGGGCGGCCCGGCAGGCGGGCGGGCTTATATACAGACATTCTCCACCTCAGTGGCCACCTCATTGGCCACGAGTGCCGCATGCGTCATCCGCAAGCTACGCCCCACCTCCAAGAGGGAGGGACGGCCTTGGATGAACGATACTACCGCTGCGTCCACAGCACGCCACCTACTCCCACCAAACCGTGGGCGAAGCCACACCAGGACCACCTGTAGTAGCAACCACAACAACATGACTGGACGAGGCAAAGGAGGCAAGGGACTTGGAAAGGGTGGCGCCAAGCGTCATCGTAAGGTGCTTCGTGACAACATCCAGGGTATCACCAAGCCCGCCATTCGTCGTCTAGCTCGGCGTGGAGGTGTTAAACGTATATCCGGCCTCATCTACGAGGAGACCCGCGGCGTCCTCAAGGTGTTTCTGGAGAACGTCATCCGTGACGCCGTCACCTACACCGAGCACGCAAAAAGGAAGACCGTCACCGCCATGGATGTGGTTTATGCCCTGAAACGGCAGGGCCGCACCCTTTATGGTTTTGGTGGTTAATCAACCTGATGGACGGGCGCACACCACCACCACCACCACGACAAACAAATATACGGACCTAATTTTAGGTCCACATTTAAATCGCTAAAGAGTTGGTTAGACACTGAGTAAATCGTTGAAAATATATCCAATAACATGATCCTCTCTAATTCTGGACTTGTGGTATGAGTATAGGTTGTGTGTGAACGTGTTGGAACCACTTCCTAATAATTGTCAGTCAGTCAGTCAACATTCACCTAACCTCCAGGTACCTCACCTAACTTCCTGTAGCGTCACCGAACCTCACGAAATGTAACCCAATGTAGTTTATAATCTATCCTAACATGACATAACATAACCACGCACTATATTACTTCGGTAAGAGTAATGAGTTTTAATACGCAAAGTTGCAGTTAGCATTCATTCATACATACATACATACATACATACATACATACATACATACATACATACATACATACATAACATGCTAGTGGCGGGGGGGGATTGAAGTGAATTTTAGGAGGATAGAATAGGTGCAGTGGCTAAACAGCGCTTGCGTGAGGGACTTTAAGCAGCAACTCGCCTGGATGCGGCAGGATAGAGTCAGGTCAAGCGTCCGGTGCATGTTGGGTTCCGCCATGGTTTCTCAGTGTTTGGTCGGCTTGATTGTGTGTGTGTTGTTTTCTTGTTTGGATGAAATGTCTTGGTATTCTTCTTCTTAGCTTGAAGTTGATTTTCTTCTAACTCTTCTCCTCTTGTTGTTCGTCTTCCCCGTGTCTGCTATCATTCTGTAAAGACTCTATATATGTATGTAGGTATGAGTGAGTAACAGTTGCCGGTTACAGTGATACTTCATATTCGCTGGTGTTGTACTGTATGGCTTCGGTATTTCTTAATATACAAACGGCACCGTTAGGGGATTGAGGTATTTAAAAACCAGCCTACATTACTTATATATAGAAATAGATAATGTGGCTTGGACAATAATGACGACTACTCTCTCCTACCTAACCCAAACAAGGGCTTTTCGAAAGTATACATTGGACACAATTGACTTAGTACATACATTGGTGGTTTAACAAAAGCCCTCATTAGAGAAAGGTGAAGGAGCACACAGTGAACATACAGATTAATGTTTGCACGCATAGATCATGTAAGGTGAGGTGTTGAACACCAGACACGTAGTGTAGTAACTCCCTCACAGATGGCGTTATGAGGGGCCTGAGGATGTAGCAGTTACCTCACAGATGGTGTTATGAGGAACTTCACATGATGATGCTGTAGCAAAACATTCACTACGTGGTGTCGTAGCATCTTGGGGACACCACGTGGTCCACATGACTCACTCATTCCAGTGGGTGAGGTGTGGTCCCAGGCCTCTCTATCGTGGAGTCTCAGGGGAAGTATAACCGGGTACCTGGGACCTCACTGTGTGAAGGTGGTTAGCTAGCTTGGGTAAGACTCAACTGCCGAGTTGTTTTTCACTGAGTTAAGCACTGTTCACCACTATTCATCACTGGTTCCATTCCTTTGCCAAATGAGGTAGTACCTTATGGCAAGAACTTGTTGATAGTCCGGTGGGGAGGAGGGTTCAGGGGAGTGAGTTGGTATGGGCCAACATATAATAATAATAATAATAATAATAATAATAATTAACGGTTTATTGAAAGTGCTTGGCAGCCAGAAGGCTGAAAATATACAGTTACATATTTGGGGAATGGGTTACGAATTACAAATAATATACAAATAACATGAGTGACACAAATAAGACATATAATAACTAGCTGGGGAAAAGCTCAAACTACAGTTCATTTCAACATAGTGACAGTGCAAGGAGTAGTGTTTACTGGGAGTGAGTACACTGATTTATTACAAGTTATCGATAATTTTTACAATGGTTGGGACTGGGCTGTTCTTATAGAGATCAGTTCGTGCACGTATGGGCTGGATGCGGTTGTGGTGTCGAAGAGCAATTCTCGGACTAGGGATCTCAGGTGGTAGTAGGAGCCGGTGTCGGGGATGGTGTAGAAGCTTCTTACCAAATTTGCAGATGAGGTCGTGGTGATGGTCAGTGAGAGTCTAAAGGGTCGGTCAGTGTGTTGAGCGCTTCTTGAGATGTGGAGTAGGAAGGGTAGAGAATAATCTTGCATGGCCTCTTTTGCACTTTTTCTAGGTGTTTACGTTGTGTGGCATTTAGGGAAGAAGACCAGGTGAGCTTGGGAAGTATGAATGTTGTGTAAACACTGAGGAGCTCGTGTGCAGGAACACCGAGGGACTTGAGTCGGCGTAGGAGGTGGAGACGGAAACTGGAGGATTTGATAACTTCACTGACGTGTGGTTTCTAATTTAGTTTGTTGTCTATATGTATGTGTGTGTGTGTGTATATATACTACTGTACTTTTTAGATCCTCCTACGCAACCTAACCTATTATAGTTAAGTATAGTAGGCTATACACTATTTTGTTAGTATGTGTTATAAAATGTAATTGCATGTTATTATTATTAATATTATTATTATTAATATTATTATTATTCTTATTATTATTAGTATTATTATTATTATTATTATTATTTTTATTATTGTTATTATTATTACATACTAATATAATACTAAGTTGCCCACCAGATTTCCTCAGAGATGGGAGGAGCACATTGGCGGCGGTGTTGTTTATAATCCGCCCGATTACTGATTCCTATTCACCGAGCCAGAGCTGGCGGGCGGCGTGTTATGTGCCACGTTTTGTTTCCCATTGGGCGTACCGCTCAGCTGGGGAGTTGGAGATTTCATAAAAAGAAAGTTTGAGTGGAGAGCACACCTTTTCCTTCACATACAGTTATCTTAGACCATCTACTAGTATAATAGTTTGCACAAAAATACTCTACACTCTTTATAGGTTATTGTTATGTTGTTGTTGTTTTTTTTACTTCTCATCAGATTGTGCATTCAACTAATATACACTAATAGTGTGTTTATTATTATGTTTTATAGTATTATTTCGTAAAATATTGGGTAACACAATTATAGTCACTAGTATAGTCTATTATATTATTGGGGTTTATAGCAGTTTGTGGTCTAATAGTATCATGCTTTATGAGTGGTGTTCTATGTAGTGATGATTAGGCAATAAAATATGCTTTGGGTGTTTATAGCAGTTTGTGGTCTACTAGTATCATGCTTTATGGGTGGTGTTCTATGTAGTGATGATTAGGCCATAAAATATGCTTTTGGTTTATTGCTAACAAAATATACTTTGCTCTACCGCTGTAGTGCAATACATGGTGAAACTTACATACACCGTTAATAAAGTATTGATGGAAGAAGAAGTAAGAGGAAGAATTGTGGAGGTAATGAACAGTGAGACAATGTATAGCCTCCGGGATGGCGGCAGCGTTTCTGTTATTAATATATAATAAGACAATAGGAAAATATGTTGTTGTCTCTACCTGTATTATTACCTTTGCGATAGCATGGTTAAATTTGTGGAGGACAGAGGAAGGAGCAGGAGGTTAGGAAGGGATTTGTAGTGGGAGAGATAGTGTCTGTGATCCTCGGATCACCACTCCTCGGATTATGTCAGTTCAAGTTTAGAAGCTCAATCAACTTTCCCTGATTACGAATTGGCAACCTTTCGATTTACAACAGGTACCTACTTACTGCTACAGTAGGTAGGTGAACAGGGACCAAGGGGGCTAGGAAGAGTGTCCAAACAACTTGCCTGTGTGATGTAGTCGTAGCCAGAATTAGGTTAGGATACAGACACATCTGGCTAGTTAGTAACGCTGTACCCATACCGGAACACTCAGCATGTAAACTTTGTGATACACCTTTAAAGCACTATATTATTGAATGTGACACTGTCAAAGACATCTTGAACTATGTCATTACTTCATTGAGGACATTACATTCTTGCTCTTTATCCCAAATTGGCTAGCTAGCCCACACTGATTAGTCTACAATTACAATATGACTCCAATGTATGCTGCTGGTAAATGTGTACTGTCAATGAACCAGAGTGAAAATAAGGTCGCCTCCCTTGCTGCTGCTGCTAAAGCTGCTGCTGCTTCTTGCGCCCTTCTAAGTCCCGTTTAAGTCCCCCACCCCAGGCCCCCGCAGTACCCCTTCACATCTACACCATTCAAAAACATTTACACTCAATTTGCACAGAGTGTTATCCTGCAAAACGTTGATGTCGTATATTTCTCTCTTTAAGTGATATCCTGTGGCTCCGAAAGGAGCCTGTTTGGTTAGGTTGTCTTGTGTGAACGAACCTTGGGTTCTTATTTCTTCTCTGTCTTCTTGGGGAGGAGCACAGCTTGGATGTTAGGAAGGACACCCCCTTGGGCAATGGTGACTCCAGACAGGAGCTTGTTCAGCTCCTCGTCCTTGCGAATGGCAAGCTGAAGATGACGCGGGATAATGCGGGTCTTCTTGTTGTCGCGGGCGGCGTTACCGGCCAGCTCGAGCACTTCTGCTGCCAGGTACTCCATGACGGCTGCAAGGTACACAGGTGCACCTGCACCAACACGCTCAGCATAGTTGCCTTTACGCAAGAGACGGTGGATCCTACCCACGGGGAACTGGAGTCCGGCCCTGCTAGAACGGGACTTTGACTTGCCCTTCACCTTGCCTCCCTTGCCGCGTCCTGACATGTTGCTGCTGCTGCTTTTCGTGATAGGAGTTAAATTTCCGGCCGCCACCTTGGTCTTTTATACCAAGCTCAGGATCAGGCCAGGTGGCCGTCTCGCGGACCCAACCAATGTAAGAGAGCCGTAGCTGCAGCCAGTCTGATCCTGAGCGGCCCGCTCGGTATATAAGGAAAAGTTAGTCGGGCCAGTTTTCAATTCTCTCGCTCCGCGCCACGAGTAACTGTGCCGCCATGCCTCCCAAAACTTCCGGAAAGGCTGCCAAGAAGGCTGGAAAGGCCCAGAAGGCCATTGCCAAGGGTGACAAGAAGAAGAAGCGCAGGAGGAAGGAAAGCTACAGCATCTACATCTACAAGATACTGAAGCAAGTGCACCCCGACACAGGAGTCTCCTCCAAAGCTATGTCCATCATGAACTCTTTCGTGAACGACATCTTCGAGCGCATCGCTGCCGAGGCTTCCCGCCTGGCGCACTACAACAAACGCTCCACCATTACAAGTCAGGAAATCCAGACAGCTGTCCGACTCTTGCTGCCCGGTGAACTGGCCAAGCATGCCGTGTCTGAGGGCACCAAGGCTGTCACCAAGTACACCTCTTCCAAGTAAGAGGTTACTTGTGCACAACAAACACGCCATCCCACTACTACAACTTAATCGGCTCCATCGGAGCCACAGTTACATGTTAAAGAGACAGTTACCGACAGTGATATATTGAGAGGGAAATAAATAAAAAAAATTATAATAATCTGCATTCTCTATTGGCGTAGAAACAGGACTAAATCGAAACATTATAAATAAATAAATAAATTCTGCGTGGAGTACTTTTACACCCACTGCAAAGTGACATACATGGAGTGTGTTTGGGTTTCATTTCTTGTTTGCAGCACGCCTATTTCATGTAAACAATTCATTTTATTTTATTTTATTGAATTTTCTTTTATTTTAGTTATTTATTTACTTACTTATTCTTTATATATTAATTTGTTACTAGCTCTTGTTTTTTGCACCAACCCACCTCCCGAATTGATGACCTACTATACATTCGTGCCTGCACGACTGTTACCAACTTACCGTTAGGCGATTTGGGTAACCGAAATTAACGCTCTCCTACCACCAACCATTTCGATTGTCATGAAAATTATCTTCAGAACAGTTCTTTGGCCCTGAGAAGGGCCGAGTTATAGATGTCTGGTAGGTTTTGTTGTGCTTTTTCTTTTTCCCCAAGGAAGAGGACTTAAGCACGCTCTCCGCGGATGCGCCGGGCCAGCTGGATGTCCTTGGGCATGATGGTAACGCGCTTGGCGTGAATGGCACACAGGTTGGTGTCCTCGCAAAGACCCACCAGGTAAGCCTCAGAGGCTTCCTGCAGAGCCATGACGGCAGACGACTGGAAGCGCAGGTCAGTCTTGAAATCCTGGGCGATCTCACGCACCAGGCGCTGGAAGGGCAGCTTCCTGATGAGTAGCTCTGTGCTCTTCTCGTAACGACGGATCTCACGAAGGGCGACGGTTCCGGGCCTGTAACGATGGGGCTTCTTGACACCACCGGTGGCTGGGGCGGACTTGCGAGCTACCTTGGTGGCAAGCTGCTTCCGTGGGGCCTTGCCTCCAGTGGACTTGCGGGCAGTCTGTTTAGTACGGGCCATCTCGACGACGAAATAGTAAATACGGGCTGACCCGGCAGGCAGGCTTCGGGCTTATATACGAACATTCTCACCTCAGTGGCCACCTCATTGGCCACGAGTGCCGCATGCGTCATCCGCAAGCTACGCCCCACCTCCAAGAGGGAGGGACGGCCTTGGATGAACGATACTACCGCTGCGTCCACAGCACGCCACCTACTCCCACCAAACCGTGGGCGAAGCCAGACACTCTCTCTCCCTCACCATGAACGGATACGAGTTTGTTAACGTGGCGCGGATACGTCCGGACACGCCGACCTGCCCCAAGAAACTAAACCTCCTAGTTCTCCAGAAGTTTTTCGAAGCTAATGGGATCGTGGGGGTCACCAAGGTAGAACGCCTAAAGCTCCATGGTGACATCAAGATCACCTTCGCCGAGATGGGCATGCCCGCTCAACTCACGGAGATCCCAGACATCAACGGCATTCCTTTTAAAATGTTTGCCTTCATGTGGGACAACTTGAAGCTGGGTGTAATCTCCCACGCCGAAATTGCCCACATGGACAAAGCAGAGCTGAGTGAGCTCCTCAAGGAGCAGCAGCTCCAAGTTGTGAAGAAGCTGTCCGACACCACTGCCCTCATCGGACACCACTCCACCCTACCCAAGGAAGCTCAACTGGCGTGGATAACTATGCCAGTCAAGCCCTACTGCAGCCCGAAACGGTGTTACAAATGCCAGCACTATGGACACACTGTAAACAAGTGTGAGGCGCAGGAAGACACCTGCTCCATGTGTGGCAGCCCTGGACACCGCTACACGGCCTGCCCCAACACAGAGAAAAAATGCGTTGCCTGTGGTGGCCCACACTCCTCCGCCGACCGGACCTGCCCCAGATGGAAGGAGGAATGCAGGGTAGCCAAGGCCCGTCTTGAGAAAAAACTGAGCTACAAAGAGGCCCTCCTTGCTGTACGCTCCCAAGAAAAGAAAAAACCAGCAGTAAAGAAAAACCAAGAAAAGAAAACTCAGCAGAAGCAGCCCACCACACAGAACCAAGAACACCACGTGGCCCGTGGTGCTGAAGCCCACGCGGCCAGTGGTGCTGAAGCCCACGTGGTCAACCTCTCCCTCTCTGAATTCTTCCACACCTATGAGGACTTAAAATACGAGGAAGACGAACAAGAAGACCCAAACACAAACGAATGGACAATTCAAGAGAGCAAGAAGAGAAGGAGAGAGAGAAGAAAATCGACATCAAGCTAAGAAGACCAAGACATCCCCTCCACACAAAAAACCAAAACACAATCAAGCCGACCAAGCACTGAACATCCATTGCCCAACCCAACACGCACCTGACGCCTGACCTGACGCTTGACCTGACGCTTGACCTGACGCTAGCCTGGCCTTGTCTTGTCGCCTCCCTGCCGCGTCCAGCCGGGTTGTTGCTGCTGCCCCCATCTTACAATCCCTCACGCAAGCGGTGTTTAGCCACTGCATCTGTTCTCTCCTCCTAAAA
>NW_024738829.1:0-6323 GCF_018991925.1 Homarus americanus | reverse complement strand
GAGGTACACTCACTACAGAAAGTATCTACAAGGATAGGTCCTGGCAGGGATAGAGGTACACTCACTACAGAAAGTATCTACAATGATAGGTCCTGGCAGGGATAGAGGTACACTCACTACAGAAAATATCTACAAGGATATGTCCTGGTAGGGACAGAGGAACACTCACTACAGAAAGTATCTACAAGGATAGGTCCTGGTATGGACAGAGGAACACTCACTACAGAAATTATCTACAAGGATAGGTCCTGGCAGGGATAGAGGTACACTCACTACAGAAAGTATCTACAAGAATAGGTCCTGGCAGGGATAGAGGTACACTCACTACAGAAAGTATAAACAAGGATAGGTCCAGGCAGGGATAGAGGTACACTAACTACAGAAAGTATAAACAAGGATAGGTCCAGGCAGGGATAGAGGTACACTCACTACAGAAAGTATCTATAAGGATAGGTCCTGGCAAGGATAGAGGAACACTCACTACAGAAAGTATCTACAAGGATAGGTCCTGGCAGGGATAGAAAATTACCACAGAAAGTATTCCACAAGGATAGTCCTGGGCAGGGAGAGGAACACTACAGAAAAGACGGAAGAATAGGTCCTGGTGAAGGAGAATGATCACAGAACGTATTCCAAGGAGGGATAGGTCCTGGCAGGGATAGAGGAACACTCTACCACAGAAAGCATTTTTTACAAGGAGGGCCCTGGCAGGGGACAGAGGAACACTCACTCACAGAAAGTATTCAAGAGAAATCCTGGGGCAGGGACAGAGAACATTCACTACAAGTATCTACAAGGACAGGTCCTGGCAGGATGGTGCGCCACTCACCAAGAGCATTCATAAGGATAGTCCCGGCAGGAGGAGTGTCATCTACCACAGAAAGTATCTAAAGGATAGGTCCTGGCAGGGATAGAGGTACACTCACTACAGAAAGTATCTATAAGGATAGGTCCTGGCAGGGATAGAGGTACACTCACTACAGAAAGTATCTACAAGGATAGGTCCTAGCAGGGATAGAGGCACACTCACTACAGAAAGTATCTATAAGGAGAGGTCCTGGCAGGGATAGAGGAACACTCACTACAGAAAGTATCTACAAGGATAGGTCCTGGCAGGGATAGAGGCACACTCACTACAGAAAGTATCTATAAGGAGAGGTCCTGGCAGGGATAGAGGTACACTCACTACAGAAAGTATCTACAAGGATAGGTCCTGGCAGTGATAGAGGCACACTCACTACAGAAATTATCTATAAGGAGAGGTCCTGGCAGGGATAGAGGTACACTCACTACAGAAAGTATCTACAAGGATAGGTCCTGGCAGGGATAGAGGTACACTCACTACAGAAAGTATCTACAAGGATAGGTCCCTGGCAGGGACAGGGGTACACTCACTACAGCAGGAAAGTATCTCCAAAGTGATAGTCCTGGCAGAGGCATCACTACAGAAAGTATCTACAAGGATAGGTCCTGGCAAGGATAGAGGAACACTCACTACAGAAAGTATCTACAAGGATAGGTCCTGGCAGGGATAGAGGTACACTCACTACAGAAAGTATCTACAAGGATAGGTCCTGGCAGGGATAGAGGAACACTCACTACAGAAACTATCTAGAAGAATAGGTCCTGGCAGGAATAGAGGAACACTCACTACAGAACGTATCTAAAAGGATAGGTCGTGGCAGGGATAGAGGAACACTCACTACAGAAAGTATCTACAAGGATAGGTCCTGGCAGGGATAGAGGAACACTCACTACAGAAAGTATCTACAAGGATAGGTCCTGGCAGGGATAGAGGAACATTCACTACAGAACGTATCTACAAGGATAGGTCCTGGCAGGGATAGAGGAACACTCACTACAGAAAGTATGTACAAGGATAGGTCCTGGCAGGGATAGAGGCACACTCACTACAGAAAGTATCTAGAAGGATAGGTCCTGGAAGGGACAGAGGTACACTCACTACAGAAAGTATCTACAAGGATAGGTCCTGGCAAGGATAGAGGTACACTTATTACAGAGAGTATCTACAAGGATAGGTCCTGGCAGGGATAGAGGCACACTCACTACAGAAAGTATCTACAAGGAGAGGTCCTGGCAGGGATAGAGGTACACTCACTACAGAAATTATCTGTAAAGATAGGTCCTGGCAGGGATAGAGGAACACTCACTACAGTAAGTATCTACAAGGATAGGTCCTGGCAGGGATAGAGGTACACTCACTACAGAAAGTATCTACAATGATAGGTCCTGGCAGGGATAGAGGTACGCTCACTACAGAAAGTATCTACAAGGATAGGTCCTGGCAGGGATAGAGGTACACTCACTACAGAAAGTATCTATAAGGATAGCTCCTGGCAGGGATAGAGGTACACTCACTACAGTATCTACAAGGATAGGTCCTGGCAGGGATAGAGGTACACTCACTACAGAAAGTATCTACAAGATAGGTCCTGCAGGATAGAGGTACACTCACTACAGAAAGTATCTACAAGGATAGGACCTGGCAGGGATAAAGGCACACTCACAACAGAAAGTATAGACAAGGATAGCTCCTGGCAGGGATAGAGGTACACTAACTACAGAATGTATCTACAAGGATAGGTCCTGGCAGGGATAGAGGCACACTCACTACAGAAAGTATCTATAAGGATAGGTCCTGGCAGGGATAGAGGCACACTCACTACAGAAAGTATCTATAAGGATAGGTCCTGGCAGGGACAGAGGCACACTCACTACAGAAAGTATCTATAAGGATAGGTCCTGGCAGGGATAGAGGCACACTCTCCTGCAGAGAGTATCTACAGGATAGGTCTGGCAGGGGATGAGAGGCACACTCACTACAGAAGTATCTACAAGGATGGGTCCTGGCAGGGATAGAGGCACACTCACTACAGAGGTGGCATCTATGAGGAGAGGTCTGGCAGGGGATGAGTACACTCACTACAGAAAGTGTCTACAAGGATGGGTCCTGGCAGGGATGAGGCACACTCACTGAGAAAGTATCTGCAAGGATGGGTCTGGTAGGGACGGAGGAACACTCACTACAGAGGTATCTACAAGGATAGGTCCTGGCAGGGATAGAGGTAACTCAATACAGAACGTATCTACAAGGATAGGTCCTGGCAGGGATAGAGGTAACTCAATACAGAAAGTATCTACAAGGATAGGTCCTGGTAAGGACAGAGGCACACTCACTACAGAAAGTATCTACAAGGATAGGTCCTGGTAGGGATAGAGGCACACTCACTTCAGAAAGTATCTACAAGGATAGGTCCTGGCAGGGATAGAGGAACACTCACTACAGAAAGTGTCTACAAGGATAGGTCCTTGCAGGGATAGAGGCTCACTCACTTCAGAAAGTATCTACAAGGATAGGTCCTGGTAGGGACAGAGGCACACTCACTACAGAAAGTATCTACAAGGATAGGTCCTGGCAGGGATAGAGGTACACTCACTACAGAAAGTATCTACAAGGATAGGTCCTGGCAGGGATAGAGGCACACTCACTACAGAAAGTATCTACAAGGATAGGTCCTGGCAGGGATAGAGGTACACTCACTACAGAAAGTATCTACAAGGATATGTCCTGGTAGGGACAGAGGAACACTCACTACAGAAAGTATCTACAAGGATAGGTCCTGGTATGGACAGAGGAACACTCACTACAGAAATTATCTACAAGGATAGTTCCTGGCAGGGATAGAGGTACACTCACTACAGAAAGTATCTAGAAGAATAGGTCCTGGCAGGAATAGAGGCACACTCACTACAGAAAGTATCTACAAGGATAGGTCCTGGCAGGGACAGAGGAACAATCACTACAGAAAGTATCTACAAGGATACGTCCTGGTAGGGACAGAGGAACACTCACTACAGAAAGTATCTACAAGGATAGGTCCTGGCAGGGGATAAGTACACTCCACTGCAAGTATCACAAGGATAGGTCTGGCAGGGATAGAGGTACACTCACTACAGAAAGTATCTATAAGGATAGGACCTGGCAGGGATAGAGGTACACTCACTACAGAAAGTATCAACAACGATAGGTCCTGGCAGGGATAGAGGTACACTCACTACAGAAAGTATCTACAAGGATAGGTCCTGGCAGGGATAGAGGCACACTCACTACAGAAAGTATCTATAAGGAGAGGTCCTGGCAGGGATAGAGGCACACTCACTACAGAAAGTATCTACAAGGAGAGGTCCTGGCGGGGATGAGGCACACTCACTACAGAGAAAGTATCTACAAGGATGGGTCCTGGCAGGGATAAGAATTACTCACTACAGAGAAGTATGTACAAGGATAGGTCCTGGCAGGGATGAGGTACACTCACTGCAGAAAGTATCTCACAGGATGGGTCCTGGCGGGGATAGGCTCACTACAGAAAGTAATATCTATAAGGATGGGTCCCTGGCAGGGATAGAGTACCTCACTACGAAAGAGTATCTGGGATAGGTCCTGGCGAGGGATGAGGCACACTCTACAGAAGTATCTACAAGGATAGGTCCTGGCAGGGGATGAGGCCACTCACTACAGAGAGAGTATCCTGCAAGGATGGGTCCTGGCAGGGATGAGGCACCTCACTGCAGAGGGGGTATCTACAAGGATGGGTCTGGCAGGATGGGGGCACACTCACTACAGAAGTATCTATAAGGAGAGGTCCTGGCAGGGATGAAGTGCCTCACTACAGAGAGTATCTACAAGGATAGGTCCTGGCAGGGATAGAGGCACACTCACTACAGAAAGTATCTACAAGGATAGGTCCTGGTAGGGACAGAGGAACACTCACTACAGAAAGTATCTACAAGGATAGGTCCTGGTAGGGACAGAGGAATACTCACTACAGAAAGTATCTACAAGGATAGGTCCTGGCAGGGATAGAGGTACACTCACTACAGAAAGTATCTACAAGGATAGGTCCTGGCAGGGATAGAGGTACACTCACTACAGAAAGTATCTACAAGTATAGGTCCTGGCAAGGATAGAGGTACAGTCACTAAAGAAAGTATCTACAAGGATAGGTCCTGGCAGGGACAGAGGCACACTCACTACAGAAAGTATCTATAAGGATAGGTTCTGGCAGGGACAGAGGCACACTCACTACAGAAAGTATCTACAAGGATAGGTCCTGGCAGGGATAGAGGTACACTCACTACAGAAAGTATCTACAAAGATAGGTCCTGTCAGGGATAGAGGTACACTCACTACAGAAAGTATCTACAAGGATAGGTCCTGGCAGGGATAGAGGTACACTCACTACAGAAAGTATCTACAAGGATAGGTCCTGGCAGGGATAGAGGTACACTCACTACAGAAAGTATCTACAAGGATATGTCCTGGTAGGGACAGAGGAACACTCACTACAGAAAGTATCTACAAGGATAGGTCCTGGTATGGACAGAGGAACACTCACTACAGAAATTATCTGCAAGTTGGTCCTGGCAGGGATGAGGTACCTCCCACTGCAGAAAGTATCTAGAGAATAGGTCCTGGCAGGGAATGAGAGGAACACTCACTGGAGACGTATCTAAAGGATGGGTCCTACCTTGGCAGGGATAGAGGTACACTCACTACAGAAAGTATAAACAAGGATAGGTCCAGGCAGGGATAGAGGTACACTCACTACAGAAAGTATCTACAAGGATAGGTCCTGGCAAGGATAGAGGAACTCTCACTACAGAAATTATCTACAAGGATAGGTCCTGGCAGGGATAGAGGTACACTCACTACAGAAAGTATCTACAAGGATAGGTCCTGGCAGGGATAGAGGAACACTCACTACAGAAAGTATCTAGAAGAATAGGTCCTGGCAGGAATAGAGGAACACTCACTACAGAACGTATCTAAAAGGATAGGTCCTGGCAGAGATAGAGGAACACTCACTACAGAAAGTATCTACAAGGATAGAGGAACACTCACTACAGAAAGTATCTACAAGGATAGGTCCTGGCAGGGATAGAGGAACATTCACTACAGAAAGTATCTACAAGGATAGGTCCTGGCAGGGATAGAGGTACACTCACTACAGAAAGTATCTATAAGGATAGGTCCTGGCAGGGATAGAGGAACATTCACTACAGAAAGTATCTACAAGGATAGGTCTTGGCAGGGATAGAGGTACACTCACTACAGAAAGTATCTATAAGGATAGGTCCTGGCAGGGATAGAGGTACACTCACTACAGAAAGTATCTACAAGGATAGGTCCTGGCAGGGATAGAGGCACACTCACTACAGAAAGTATCTATAAGGAGAGGTCCTGGCAGGGATAGAGGCACACTCACTACAGAAAGTATCTACAAGGATAGGTCCTGGCAGGG
>NW_024738828.1:0-13427 GCF_018991925.1 Homarus americanus | reverse complement strand
ACACAATTTGTGCAGTTTTGGTCGGGCTGCACAGACGCAGCAAGGAATGTTACCAGGCATAGTGACCAGCACCTTGGGCGACGGTAACGTCCGCCTCCGGACATCTGATTTAGTCCCAGGCACAAGATTATACTGGTTCTTATGAGGGAAGGGCGGAGGGTGACAGGCTGGACTGGTGTGTCCAGGTAGTAGGGGCATACGTGCGCGCGTGGGTGTGTAGGCTACCCCTAATAGCGACCATCCATACATCAGAATGATACACTGGACAAGTTTGTCACACCAGGCACTAGTTTATATTTCCTTGGCACAAATAACCACTATTTATATGGTCTCACTGGTGTAATATCAGTTATGTATACTCACTAGGTTCGTCGAGACCCTACATTAAGAGTCCGTTACTATGGTGGTGGGGGGGGCGACCGCATGGGCAGCACTCTCGGCCCCATAGGGGCGATAGTCTCAGGACCACCCCTGTCACAGTAGGCCTAACGACACTGACCTTGGCGCCGAGCCTTCTCATTATCCTACCACTGACCCAGCACAGGTCACCACTCTTGGTGAACGCCGGTGAACACACGGAATATTTACAATTTATGCCGTAGGGATGAGAAGAAACATCGGGTGGCAATGCTTGGGTGCATCCGATATTCACGGACACATTGTCAAATTCCCGCTCCCCACACAACGAGTATGTCCCACCAATAACACTTTAGATCAGGAGGACGGTCCACGACACCCACGCCGCGCTGGCCACTACTACTATTACTACTACTACTACTACTACTTTGCTGTCACTCGGAATCGACTATGACGATCATCCAGCTATGATGCAATGATAAGAGTTATTAAGGATGTCACCTTCGTTGGTGAGCTCTGGAGTGACTAGAGAAGCCGATACGGGACCGGCAGAATCGTCCACAGATGTTGCACGTGTGGGAGGCTACATCTAGTGCAGGTTGGGCAGCGGCAGCATCTTTTCGGCGTTGGCGCTTGTCTGCCTTGGTATGCAGTCGGGCTAACTCGAAAGTATTGACACCTTCTTGTGTGGTGCTCCTCACCCTGCCGTTGCTGTGTCCATTAGGCAGCAGCTGTTGGCGACAATGGACACACAGCACCAGCCAACCGAAACAATTACAGAGCTCGAATGACTTTTGCTGTACTCTTCTCTTCCTCTTGTCTCCCTAACTCCTCCTTGTCCCTATCTTTTCCCTTGTCCCCCACCCCTTTTGTCCACTTATCTTCTTCCTTGTTCTCCTCCTCCCCCTCTACGCCTACATCTCCTTTTCCCTCCCCTATCTCCCCACCATTGTACCCCATCCCTTCCGCGTCACCCTCACCTCATCTTCCTCTTCCTCTTATCTTCTTCCTCTGTCCGCTTAACCTAACCCAACCCAACCCAACCCGACCTAACCTAACCTAACCTAACCTTAAAGTCACCGTGTGTAATTTATGTAAAATTCAACACACACACACACACACACACAACACACACACACACACACACACACACACACACACACAGTTAATATACAGACAAACACAACTGAGCTAAACACAGACAGCCAAACATACACACACATATACACACACACAGACAGACAGCCAATAAAAAATATAAACTCGACAACTCTATTATTCAGTAACACAAAAAATTGTAAAAAAATAAAATAACAAAAAACACATACGAAAAAAACACACAGAGTAAATGGGGAACAAACAGGTTCGTTCTCTGATTGGCTGAGGCTGGGGGGAATTTTTTCAGTCTACCATAATCTATAAAAATGGACGGAGGAGATCAAAGTGTGTGTGTGTGTGTGTGTGTGTGTGTGTGTGTGTGTGTGTGTGTGTGTGTGTTTTTATAGGCTTGGGTGTAAGTTTTTATTGCACGTGTGTGTGGGGGTGCAGGGTATAGGTGTGTATAAATTACATGTATATAAATATGTGTAAGTATATATGTACATAACATCCTTCGTGAGACATTTATTAAACCACAAGAACAAGAGACAAAAGAGAATATCATTATATATATTTTATTCATCAAAGAAAATTTTATACACTTCACTATGACGGAAATTATTGTGTTGATTGTATTTTCCTGTGGTTTATTCACTGTTAATACACGTACATATGAGGTGATCACTGGCTCTGTTTACCGGGGACTGTGATACTGGAGAGAGAGAGAGAGAGAGAGAGAGAGAGAGAGAGAGAGAGAGAGAGAGAGAGAGAGAGAAATTTTGTTGAGGAGAGTAAGGAAGAGGCGACAGACACAAGGGCGTATAGAGATGCTTGGAGAGGACGTTGTGTATAGCAGGGGTGAGGTGTGTATAGCAGGGGTGAGGTGTGTAGCAGAGGGTGAGGTGTATAGCAGGGGAGGTGTGTATAGTAGGGGAGGTGTGTATAGTAGGGTGTGTGTGGGAGGTGTAGGGGTGAGGTGTGTATAGTAGGGGTGAGGTGTGTATAGGGGTGGGAGGTATAGTAGGGGAGGTGTATAGTAGGGTGAGGTGTATATAGGGGGTGAGGTGTACAGGAATGAGGTGTGTATAGAGGGGTGAGGTGTGTATAGGAAGGAGGTGTATAGTGAGGGGTGAGGTGTGTAGTAGGGGTGGGGAGGTGTGGGGGAGGTATAGTAGGAAGGAGAGGTATAGCAGGTGAGGTGGTAGCAGGAGGTGTGTATAGTAGGTGAGTGTAGTAGTGGGGTAGAGGTGTGTATAGCAGGGTGAAGGTGTAGCAGGGAATATGAGTGTGGGGGTGAGGTGTATATAGGGTGAGGGTAGGGTGTATAGCAGGGTGAGGGGCAGGGGTGAGGTGTATAGGAAGAGGTGTGTATAGTAGGGGTGGGGAGGTGTGTAGGGGTGAGGTGTGTAGAGGTGTATAGGGGGTGAGGTGTGTGTATAGTAGGGGTAGAGGTGTGTAAAGAGGGGGTGAGGTGTATAGTAGGGGTGAGGTGTGTATAGTAGGGGTGAGGTGTGTATAGTAGGGGGGTGAGGTATAGTAGGGGTGAGGTGTTTGTGTGTGGCAGGTGAGGTGTGTTTGTGGCAGGTGGGAGGTGTTTGTGTGGCAGGGGTGAGGTGTGTGTTTGTGTGTGGCAGGGGTGAGGTGTGTTTGTGGGGCAGGGGTGAGGTGTGTTTGTGTGGGGCAGGGGTGAGGTGTGTGTTTGTGTGTGTGGCAGGGGTGAGGTGTGTTTGTGTGGCAGGGGTGAGGTGTGGTTTGGTGTGGCAGGGGTGAGGTGTGTGTGTGTGTGTGGAGGGGTGAGGTGTGTGTGTGTGTGTGGCAGGGGTGAGGTGTGTGTGTGTGGCAGGGGTGAGGTGTGTGTGTGTGTGTGGGTGAGGGGTGAGGTGTGTGTGTGTGTGTGTGGGCAGGGGTGAGGTGTGTGTGTGTGTGTGGCAGGGGTGGAGGTGTGTGTGTGTGTGTGGCAGGGGTGAGGTGTGTGTGTGTGGTGGGGTGAGGTGTGTGTGGGTAGGTGAGGTGTGTGTGTGTGAGGTGGAGGTGGTTTGTGTGTGGCAGGTGAGGTGTGTGTGTGTGGCAGGGGTGAGGTGTGTGTGTGGCAGGGGTGAGGTGTGTGTGTGTGTGGTGGGGTGAGGTGTGTGTGTGGCAGGGTGAGGTGTGTGTGTGTGTGTGGCAGGGGTGAGGTGTGTGTGTGTGTGGTAGGGTGGAGGTGTGTGTGTGTGTGGCAGGGGTGAGGTGTGTGTGTGTGGCAGGGGTGAGGTGTGTGTGTGTGGCAGGGTGAGGTGTGTGTGTGTGGTGGCAGGGTGAGGTGTGTGTGTGTGTGGCAGGGGTGAGGTTGTGTGTGGTAAGGGGTGTGTGTGTGTGGCAGGGGTGAGGTGTGTGTGTGTGTGTGTGGCAGGGGTGAGGTGTGTGTGTGCAGGGGTGAGGTGTGTTTGTGTGTGTGGCAGGGGTGAGGTGTGGTTGTGTGTGTGGCAGGGTGAGGTGTGTGTGTGTGTGTGTGGCAGGGGTGAGGTGTGTGTTTGTGTGTGTGTGTGGCAGGGTGAGGTGTGTGTTTGTGTGTGTGTGTGGCAGGGTGAGGTGTCATATGTTTAAGGAGTCGTGTGTAGAGGAAGGTTACCTGTTCTTAGTAGAGGAAGATTAATTGTGACGATCAAATCAACGAGTTGTTACACACACACACACACACACACACACACACACACACACACACACACACACACACACACAACACACTGTTGTTTTGACGTGAAGGAGACCCCAAGAGATTTTAATTTTTTCCCTCTTCTGTCTCATTGAAAACAAGATAATTGAAGCCCTCCTCAGGTGCCAATATCATTAAGTCCCACCAGTCACTCGTCAGGTGTGTCCCCCACCCCCTCCCTCTGCCCCCCCTTCAACGAGGCCCTGAATCTTTTACCCACAAAGACAAGTTGCTGACAAGATTAAATTTCTGGATGAATAATTAAAATATGGTAATGAACGTCTGCTAATTCCGAAATTTTAATTATTTTGAAGTGTTTTATTTACCAGGTTCAAGACTGATTTTAATTAAGAGGGGCTTTTTTTTAGGAGGGCGGGGTGATACACTGGATTATGGATAAGTTTTTAAAAGAGAGAGAGAGAGAGGTGTGGTGTGTGTGTGTGTGTGTGTGTGTGTGTGTGTGTGTGTGTGTGTGTGTGTGTAAGATGATAATGTTGAACGATTACGCTTGATTGTGTGATATTGTTGGGTTAAAGGGCAGATTCTCCTCTCCCTCTCTCTCAATCCCAACCCCTTCCTCCCTCCATTCCATCCCCATCTCTCTCTCTCTCTCACACACACACACTGTCATTAGGAAGAAAGTTACCACTAACAACACACTATGGAGGCTGACTGTCGCGTCGTGTCGTTACCGCTCACCAAGTGGGAAAACTTTAGCGATAAGGACAATGGTGATGATAATGGTGATGATGATAATAGTAATGGTGATATTAATGGTAATGATGATAGTTTTTTTTTTTTTTTACGGGAATTTGCCCACCCGGGCACAGGTCAACGGCCCACACTGAGGCCTGGGGGGCGAAAAAATAAGAACAGAAAGAAGTTAAAAAAGGTAATCCAGATTTTTAAAGTGAGACAAATTGTATAAGTATGGAAACACAGAAGGCAGAGCATTCCACAGTTTGGCTGTGTGAGGAAAGAAGGAGGTACTATAACGGGTTATTCTAGTGTGACCGACATCCACAGAGAAACGGTGGGCACCGTGGGCAAGACGTGTGTTACGAACCCACGACGGTACACAGGATGCCAGATCCACCGAACATTGTCCATTAAAGTACCTGTAAGAGAGAGAGAGTGAAGCAACATTGCGGCGAAGAGAAAGGGAAGAGAGATTGTCGATTAAAGGAGGAGAGTTAATAAGACGAAATTCCTTTGATTCCACCCTATCTAATAGTTGGACAGAAGAAGAGCCACCCCAGATATGAGAGCAGTGCTCCAAGTTAGGACGAATGAATCCCTCATACACTTGAAGCAACTGCTCAGGAGTGAAGTAGCTACGGCAGCTGTACAACATTCCCAATTTTTGGGAGGCAGCTTTAGCTATATTAAGGATGTGTCATTTCCAGGACATATTGGAGGAAATGGTGAGGCCTAGCATATTTATTTCAGAATTTGGCAGAATGATAGCGTCCTGAAATGTAATTGGCGGGAGATCATCTAATTTAGAAAGTGTAATTTGTAAATACTGAGTTTTATTACTATTGAATTTAACCAAGTTTGTACCTCCTCATTCAGAGATGCTGCACAGATCTGCATTGATAAAAATAATGATATCAGCTCTAGAAACAGATCTAGTTTGAGAGTTAGGAGGAAGGGTAAAATGTGAAGAAGAGTGAAGAGTAGAATCATCAGCGAAAGAATTAGTTGTAAAGTGAAGTAAATCATTGATAAAAAGAAGGGAGAGAGTAGGTGAAAGAACAGAACCCTGTGGGACACCACTATTGGTAGAGAAAAAGCGAGAGATCGATCCCTCGACAACAACTGCCATGGATCGGTTCTCAAGGAAGCTAGAGATTAGAGAACAAAGTGGGGGAGAGAAACCATAAGAGGTAAGTTTAGAAAGCAAAGACTTGTGCCATACCCTGTCAAATGCTTTGGAGATGTCGAGGGCCACGACGAAAGTTTCCTCATAATCCCTAAGTGAGGATGATGATGATGGTGTTAATAACAATGGTGATATTAATGATAATGATGATAGTTATGATGATGATGGTGATGATGATTAAGGTTATGATATTAATTTATGGTGAAGATATATTGGCAATGATAGTGATAATGATGATGAAGGCTATGAGGATGATAAACGTTATGATATTAAGTATGGTGATGGTTATTAGAGGTTAACAGACAGAGAGACAGACAGATGGGCAGATAGAGAGATACAGATGAAGAAACAGACAGACACAGACAGAGGAGGCAGATGAACAAATAGGTACAGATGAAGAAACAGATGAACAAATGGGTACAGCAATAATTTGAATAAATATTTTTCAACAGTTTTCACCACCGAAAATTTAAACATGATACCCGAGGCACCGACTCTATTCAGAGATAGTGAAGAAAACAAATTAAGTGAGATAGTAGTGACTAGTAACGATGTTAGTAAGCAAATAGACAAACTAAAGCCTAATAAGTCACCTGGTCCCGATGAGATATTTGCCAGAGTATTAAAGGAATGTAAGGAAGAGCTTAGTATGACCCTAGCAAAGTTGTTTAACATGTCATTAAAAACAGGTGTAGTACCAGAATCCTGGAGGATAGCGAATGTAATACCGATTTTCAAGAAGGGGGATAGATCACTATCCTTAACTACCGCCCAATCAGTCTAACATCAATTGTAGGCAAATTACTGGAAGCAATCATTTCAAACTATTCGAAATCACCTGGAGAAGCACCGATTGATCAATGATTCCCAGCATGGCTTCACAAGCGGACGTTCTTGCCTAACTAATCTATTAACATTCTTTTCATCAGTTTTCGAATCGGTGGACGAGGGGCACAATTGATGTGGTATATCTCGACTTTAGCAAAGCCTTCGACAGAGTCCCCCACGAAAGACTAATTAGAAAGGTAGAAGCTCATGGCATCAAAGGTGACATCCTTAAATGGATTAGGGCGTGGTTACAGGACAGGAAACAGCGAGTGAGCATTAACGGCACTAAGTCCCATTGGAGCAACGTCACAAGTGGAGTTCCCCAAGGCTCAGTACTTGGACCATTATTATTTATTATATACATAAACGACATAGATATCGGCATAGACAGCAACATAAGTAAATTTGCTGATGACACTAAAATAGGACGTGTTATCAAATCTGACGAGGACTCGGCAAAACTACAGGAAGATCTAAACAAATTTTTCGAATGGTCTGAAAAATGGCAGATGAAATTCAACATCGACAAATGTAAAGTACTCAGTATAGGAGATGTAAACAGGGAAACCAGATACCAAATGAACAACGATGCCATAGAGAAATCCGACTGCGAGAGAGATTTAGGAGTAATGATAAGTAGGAACCTTAAGCCAAGTAAACAATGTGTTTTTGCTCGTAACAAGGCTAATAAAGTACTTGGGTTCATACAAAGGAGTGTTAGTTACAAGACTAGCGCGGTCATCCTAAAACTGTATCTTGCTCTTGTGAGACCACACCTGGATTACGCAGTTCAGTTCTGGTCACCGTATTACAGAATGGATATAGAATCCTTGGAAAGAATTCAGAGGAGAATGACAAGACTAATCCCGGGCATTAGGAACCTTGAGTATAGAGACAGGTTAAAGCATCTTAATTTGCACTCCCTTGAGAGACGTAGAGCGAGGGGCGACCTGGTAGAGGTGTATAAGTGGAAGGCAGGGCTAAACAAAGGGGAAATTACAAAGGTACTCAAACTATCCAACCAGGAGCGAACTCGTAACAATGGTTTTAAATTAGACAAATTTAGATTTAGGCGTGAAATCGGTAAACACTGGTTTGGAAACAGAGTAGTGGATGAATGGAACAAGTTACCAAATATCATCATTAACTCGAATACGCTGAATTGCTTCAAACATAGGTTGGATGCTCATATGAGCAATAGGGGTTGGGTGTAAACGGGACTGCCCAGTATGGGCCAATAGGCCCGCTGCAGTTTCCTCCATTCTTATGTTCTTATGAAGAGACAGATGAACACATAGGTACAGATGAAGAGACAGATGAACAAATAGGTACAGATGAAGAGACAGACAGAGAGACAGGTTCAAAACAACATTATCCCTCCACCACTGTCAACCGAGGGATAAAAAAACCCCGAATTATATCCATGACCTGAAGTTTCATTAATACGTGAACACAGTAAATTCCCTCAACAGCGCCTGGCCCTCACGTTTATACACCTCGCTCCAGTAAACATCAGCAGCACTGTATAGGTCGTGATGGTAAAAGTCATTATCTATGTTTATTATGACGCAAGACAGCAATTATACCTGTACTTACTTTTAATGATGTCTGAATGTTAGCTTTTAACACGACTTAATTTTATCATAAGAGTCACTGCAGGCTTACACGAGAGAAGATTCGCCTGGCGCAATTATTATAGGCATGTCATTGTTCAGAAGGAGGGTGAAGATTCGTCTGGCGTTTAGTCCCACAAGTCTGATATGGCATGGTATAGAGAAGGGATCGCCAGGCGCTATCGACTGCTCGTGTAGGATATCTTATATTTTTGCATTACGAGCCCGAGAAATGCGACAGGTTCCATCGACTGGTCTTGTGTTGTGTGTTATTGACTCGACACTTGTTATTGAAGGCGTGGCTGGCAGATCTCTGTACCCCGCACCTCACTGTAGTCACGTAACTTAAATATGTATAAAAACACGGTGTTCCAAGAGTCACTTTATGTTTTTCCTTATTATTATTATTATTATTATTATTATTATTATTATTATTATTATTATTATTATTATTATTATTATTATTATTATTATTATTATTATTATTATTATTATCTTTCTTCTCTTTATTTTCTTCTTTTTCTTCCTCTCCCTCTTTTCGTTTTCCTCTTTCTCCTGTTCCTCTTCTTCTTCTTCTTTTCTTCCTCCTCCTCCTCCTCCTCCTCTCACACCTGACGCCCGAAGTGTTGTAACTTGGCCTCACAGTAACTGGACTCCGAGCCTCCTGCTAAGCCTCTAGAGGAGGACGACGACGAGGAGGAGGAAGTGTTTTATATATATCCTAATCACCTGAAGAATAGCCCCCACGGTTATTTCACCTAACCTAACAAAATTGAACCTAACTTCAGCTAATCAAACCTAACCCAACCCAACCCAACCCAACCCATTTCAACCCAATCTAACCGTACCCAACCCAGCCTAACCTAACCTAACCTAACCCAAAATAAAGGGAAGGTACTTAGTCATCAGGTGAAATAAGTTAGGGGGGTTAATCTTCAGGTGATTCCTTGACTTCTTACGGCTGTTGTTTTGTGTACGTAATTACTCTCGGGGAGTTAATAACCTGTTAACTTATCATTCGATCTCTTAATTACTGTCTGGAACGTAATTAGTTTAGATACCTTTAATTAATCGCAATTCCCCGTCTGCTAGTTAATTGTTTTTTACACTTAATTCCTCTCAAAGTGAAGAAATATTAATCTAAATAAGTATACGTTATCTGAACACCACGGTCCGTAATTTATCTTTCCAGGTTAATTAGTTACGTAGGTCAAAGAATATTAATATTAAATGTTTATAAACGTTCATTAAAGTTGACAGGTGGAGGGGATTATGACCAAGCGTGTACTGGGTCAATATTAGAGACAGGTAACTTAGGTCAGAGGTCAAATATTACCTAATATTGACAGGTAACTTGATTTAACCTAATTTAAGTCTAATTCAACCAGGGAGTCTTATGGTGATTAATCTTCAGGTGAGATACGCTAAGGAAGGGGGGGGGTGAATCTTCAGGTGATCCGTGGATTGCAGTCTAAAAGGTCCTAAGTGACAAAGAATAGCTAGTATGAAATAAGTGGTGTTATAATAATAATAATAATAATAATAATAATAATAATAATAATAATAATAATAATAATAATAATAATAATAATAAGCTACACGGTTGAAAACTAAGAAGCGAATATCAAGCTCAAACCATTGTCCTCAAAGGGTTAAAACTTAAACCATCGTCCTCAAAGGGTTAAAACATAAACCATCGTCCTCAAAGGGTTACAATTTAAACCATCGTCCTCAAAGGGTTAAAACTTAAACCATCGTCCTCAAAGGGTTAAAACTTAAACCATCGTCCTCAAAGGGTTAAAACCTTAACCATTGTCCTCAAATGGTTAAAACTTAAACCATCGTCCTCAAAGGGTTAAAACTTAAACCATCGTCCTCAAAGGGTTAAAACTTAAACCATCGTCCTCAAAGGGTTAAAACCTTAACCATTGTCCTCAAAGGGTTAAAACTTAAACCATCGTCCTCAAAGGGTTAAAACCTTAACCATTGTCCTCAAAGGGTTAAAACTTAAACCATTGTCCTCAAAGGGTTACAACTTAAACGATCGTCCTCAAAGGGTTAAAACTTAAACCATCGTCCTCGAAGGGTTATAACTTAAACCATCGTCCTTAAAGGGTTAAAACTTAAACCATCGTCCTCGAAGGGTTAAAACTTAAACCATCGTCCTCGAAGGGTTAAAACTTAAACCATCGTCCTCGAAGGGTTAAAACTTAAACCATCGTCCTCAAAGGGTTAAAACTTAAACCATCGTCCTCAAAGGGTTAAAACTTAAACCATCGTCCTCAAAGGGTTAAAACTTAAACCATCGTCCTCAAAGGGTTAAAACTTAAACCATCGTCCTCAAAGGGTTACAATTTAAACCATCGTCCTCAAAGGGTTAAAACTTAAACCATCGTCCTCAAAGGGTTAAAACCTTAACCATTGTCCTCAAAGGGTTAAAACTTAAACCATTGTCCTCAAAGGGTTACAACTTAAACGATCGTCCTCAAAGGGTTAAAACTTAAACCATCGTCCTCAAAGGGTTAAAACCTTAACCATCGTCCTCAAAGGGTTAAAACTTAAACCAATGTCCTCAAAGGGTTATTAACTTAAACGATCGTCCTCAAAGGGTTAAAACTTAAACCATCGTCCTCAAAGGGTTATTAACTTAAACCATCGTCCTTAAAGGGTTAAAATCCTTAACCATCGTCCTCAAAGGGTTAAAACTTAAACCATCGTCCTCAAAGGGTTATTTACTTAAACCATTGTCCTCAAAGGGTTACAACTTAACCCATCGTCCTCAAAGGGTTAAAACTTTAACCATCGTCCTCAAAGGGTTATAACTTAAACTATCGTCCTTAAAGGGTTAAAACTTTAACCATCGCCCTTAAAGGGTTATTAACTTAAACCATCGTCCTTAAAGGTTAAAACTTTAACCATCGCCCTTAAAGGGTTATAACTTAAACCGTCGTCCTCAAAGGGTTATAACTTAAACCATCGTCCTTAAAGGGTTAAAATCCTTAACCATCGTCCTCAAAGGGTTAAAACTTAAACCATTGTCCTCAAAGGGTTATTAACTTAAACCATTGTCCTCAAAGGGTTACAACTTAAACCATCGTCCTCAAAGGGTTAAAACTTTAACCATTGTCCTCAAAGGGTTATAACTTAAACTATCGTCCTTAAAGGGTTAAAACTTTAACCATCGCCCTTAAAGGGTTATTAACTTAAACCATCGTCCTTAAAGGTTAAAACTTTAACCATCGCCCTTAAAGGGTTATAACTTAAACCGTCGTCCTCAAAGGGTTATAACTTAAACCATCGTCCTTAAAGGGTTAAAATCCTTAACCATCGTCCTCAAAGGGTTATAACTTAAACCATCGTCCTCAAAGGGTTATAACTTAAACCATCGTCCTTAAAGGGTTAAAACTTAAACCATCGTCCTCAAAGGGTTAAAACTTAAACCATCGTCCTTAAAGGGTTATAACTTAAACCATCGTCCTTAAAGGGTTAAAACTTAAACCATCGTCCTCAAAGGGTTATAACTTAAACCATCGTCCTCAAAGGGTTATAACTTAAACCATCGTCCTTAAAGGGTTAAAACTTAAACCATCGTCCTCAAAGGGTTAAAACTTAAACCATCGTCCTTAAAGGGTTATAACTTAAACCATCGTCCTTAAAGGGTTAAAACTTAAACCATCGTCCTCAAGGGGTTAAAACTTAAACCATCGTCCTCAAGGGGTTAAAACTTAAACCATCGTCCTCAAAGGGTTAAAACTTAAACCATCGTCCTCAAAGGGTTATAACTTAAACCATCGTCCTTAAAGGGTTAAAACTTAAACCATCGTCCTCAAGGGGTTAAGGCAGGCGGTGTACTGTGTTAATTATTTATCAAAACTAAGGATTGTCTTTTTAATTGTTTGCGTCTCTGGCAGTTGTGGTGATTAGGGGGTGAATTAGTTGTTAATGTGTGTCTGTCTGTCTGTCTATCTGTCTGTCTGTCCGTAAAAAATCCTTTATCATGGCTAAGTCACTCCTACAGGTTCCCCCTGGTTAGTTTAGGTTGTCTGTTTGTCAGTTATTTTGCAAAATTACCAATATGCATGCCGGTCATTTTGCAAAATAATCGATCCACAAAAAAAAACGAAACATACAGTATACGTGATTCTCAGTGTTTATACATGATTCACTATGTATACCTGATTCTCTTTGTATACATACCTAGCATACTATGAATACCCTTACCTTACACTCAGACCTGTCCTATGAATATCTCAGTGAAGATAAGGTGAAAAAAACACTTGTTGATGACTTTCTATATAGTGAACCAAGGAGCCTCTCTCAGTAACGTCTGGCCATACACAACCTTCTCGAGGGCAATTACTCTACTCTATTAAGTGGTCCATTAGTCAGTCATTACGGTATGATGGTCATTAGTGGTCGTTAGTATAGCAGATGGTATTGGTTGAATGCCTGTACCAGAATATGACGGAAGTTGAAGTTTGTGAGGATTTTTTATATTATTTTGTTAAAGTTTATGTTATTAGTGTTATTATGATCGTTGTTATTGCTGTAATTGTTGTTATTTTTATTGTATTATTATTGTTATTATTATCATTATTATTATTATTATTATTATTATTATTATTATTATTATTATTATTATTATTATTATCATTATTATTACCATTATTATTACTATTATTATTATTATTATTATTATTATTATTATTATTATTATTATTATTATTATTATTATTATTATTTTTCTTCTTTTTCTTCTTCTTAACCAGGAATATAACAGGGTTCCCACACTCACTGCTGGCTAAGACTGAACCATTAACAAACGTGTACCCTTTACTTAATATGTATGTATGCCAATTAGCTGTTGTTATGCCCCTGAATAGTCTAGATTAGCTGATCAAATTTGGGGGAAAATGAGTTAATTACCATTCATTAATGTAGCAATACGTAACTA